>NC_056431.1:53634962-53867226 GCF_018296145.1 Oncorhynchus tshawytscha | reverse complement strand
ATAGAGGAGTGTTACTGAGGAAAGGGTTATAGAGGAGTGTTACTGAGGAAAGGGTTATAGAGGAGTGTTACTGGGGAAAGGGGTTAGAGGAGTGTTACTGAGGAAAGGGTTAGAGGTGTTACTGAGGAAAGGGTTTACTGAGGAAAGGGTTAGAGGAGTGTTACTGAGGAAAGGGTTATAGAGGAGTGTTACTGAGGAAAAGGTTATAGAGGAGTGTTACTGGGGAAAGGGGTTAGAGGAGTGTTACTGAGGAAAGGGTTATAGAGGAGTGTTACTGGGGGAAGGGGTTAGAGGAGTGTTACTGAGGAAAGGGTTATAGAGGAGTGTTACTGGGGAAAGGGGTTAGAGGAGTGTTACTGGGAAAAGGGGTAGAGAGGAGTGTTACTGAGGAAAGGGTTATAGAGGAGTGTTACTGAGGAAAGGGGTTAGAGGAGTGTTACTGAGGAAAGGGGTTAGAGGAGTGTTACTGAGGAAAGGGTTATAGAGGAGTGTTACTGGGGAAAGGGGTTGAGAGGAGTGTTACTGAGGAAAGGGTTAGAGAGGAGTGTTACTGGGGAAAGGGGTTAGAGAGAGTGTTACTGGGAAAAGGGGTAGAGAGGAGTGTTACTGGGAAAATGGTTAGAGGGAGTGTTACTGGGGAAAGGGGTAGAGAGGAGTGTTACTGGGGAAAGGGGTTAGAGGAGAGTTACTGGGAAAAGGGGTAGAGAGGAGTGTTACTGAGGAAAGGGTTATAGATGAGTGTTACTGGGGAAAGGGTTATAGAGTAGTGTTACTGGGGAAAGGGGTATAGAGGAGTGTTACTGGGGAAAGGGGTAGAGAGGAGTGTTACTGGGGAAAGGGGTTAGAGGAGTGTTACTGGGGAAAGGGTTATAGAGTAGTGTTACTGGGGAAAGGGGTAGAGAGGAGTGTTACTGTGGAAAGGGGTTAGAGGAGTGTTACTGGGAAAAGGGGTAGAGAGGAGTGTTACTGGGAAAAGGGGTAGAGAGGAGTGTTACTGGGGAAAGGGGTTAGAGGAGTGTTACTGGGGAAAGGGGTAGAGAGGAGTGTTACTGGGGGGGTAAAGGGGTAGAGAGGAGTGTTACTGGGGAAAGGGGTGGAGAGGAGTGTTACTGGGGAAAGGGGTAGAGAGGAGTGTTACTGGGGAAAGGGGTAGACTGGGAAAAGGAGTGTTACTGGGAAAAGGGTAGAGAACAGTGTTACTGGGGAAAGGGTGGAAAGGGAGTGTTACTGGGGAAAGGGGTTAGAGGAGTGTTACTGGGGAAAGGGGTTAGAGGAGGGTGTTACTGGGAAAAGGGGTAGAGAACAGTGTTACTGGGGAAAGGGGTAGAGAGGAGTGTTACTGGGAAAATGGTTAGAGAGGAGTGTTACTGGGGAAAGGGGTTAGAGGAGTGTTACTGGGGAAAGGGGTTAGAGGAGTGTTACTGGGAAAAGGGGTTAGAGGAGTGTTACTGGGAAAAGGGGTAGGGAAAGGGGTTAGAGGTTACTGGGGAAAGGGGTAGAGAGGAGTGTTACTGGGAAAATGGTTAGAGAGGAGTGTTACTGGGGAAAGGGGTTAGAGGAGTGTTACTGGGGAAAGGGGTAGAGAGGAGTGTTACTGGGGAAATGGTTATAGATGAGTGTTACTGGGGAAAGGGGTTAGAGGAGTGTTACTGGGGAAAGGGGTAGAGAAGAGTGTTACTGGGAAAATGGTTAGAGAGGAGTGTTTACTGGGGAAAGGGGTTAGAGGAGTGTTACTGGGGAAAGGGGTAGAGAGGAGTGTTACTGGGAAAATGGTTAGAGAGGAGTGTTACTGGGGAAAGGGGTTAGAGGAGTGTTACTGGGGAAAGGGGTAGAGAGGAGTGTTACTGGGGAAAGGGGTAGAGAGGAGTGTTACTGGGGAAAGGGGTAGAGAGGAGTGTTACTGGGGAAAGGGGTAGAGAGGAGTGTTACTGAGGAAAGGGGTAGAGAGGAGTGTTACTGGGGAAAGGGGTAGAGAGGAGTGTTACTGGGGAAAGGGGTAGAGAGGAGTGTTACTGGGGAAAGGGGTAGAGAGGAGTGTTACTGGGGAAAGGGGTACTGAGAAAGGAGTTAGAGGAGTGTTACTGGGGAAAGGGGTTAGAGGTTACTGGGGTTTACTGGGGAAAGGGGTTAGAGGAGTGTTACTGGGAAAGGGGTTAGAGGGGTAGGAGTGTTACTGGGAAAAGGGGTAGAGAGGAGTGTTACTGGGGAAAGGGGTTAGAGGAGTGTTACTGGGAAAAGGGGTAGAGAGGAGTGTTACTGGGAAAAGGGGTTAGAGAGGAGTGTTACTGGGGAAAGGGGTTAGAGGAGTGTTACTGGGAAAAGGGGTAGAGAGGAGTGTTACTGGGAAAAGGGGTGTTACTAGAGGAGTGTTACTGGGAAAAGGGGTAGAGAGGAGTGTTACTGGGAAAAGGGGTAGAGAGGAGGGTTACTGGGGAAAGGGGTTACTGGAGGGGAGTGTTACTGGGAAAATGGTTAGAGAGGAGTGTTACTGGGGAAAGGGGTTAGAGGAGTGTTACTGGGGAAAGGGGTAGAGAGGAGTGTTACTGGGGAAAGGGGTAGAGAGGAGTGTTACCTGGGAAAGGGGTAGAGAGGAGTGTTACTGGGGAAAGGGGTAGAGAGGAGTGTTACTGGGGAAAGGGGTAGAGAGGAGTGTTACTGGGGAAAGGGGTAGAGAGGAGTGTTACTGGGGAAAGGGGTAGAGAACAGTGTTACTGGGGAAAGGGGTAGAGAGGAGTGTTACTGGGAAAAGGGGTAGAGAACAGTGTTACTGGGGAAAGGGGTGGAGAGGAGTGTTACTGAGGAAAGGGGTTAGAGGAGTGTTACTGAGGAAAGGGGTTAGAGGAGTGTTACTGGGGAAAGGGGTAGAGAGGAGTGTTACTGGGAAAAGGGGTAGAGAGGAGTGTTACTGGGGAAAGGGGTAGAGAGGAGTGTTACTGGGGAAAGGGGTAGAGAGGAGTGTTACTGGGGAAAGGGGTTAGAGGAGTGTTACTGGGGAAAGGGGTAGAGAACAGTGTTACTGGGGAAAGGGGTAGAGAGGAGTGTTACTGGGGAAATGGGTAGAGAGGAGTGTTACTGGGGAAAGGGGTTAGAGGAGTGTTACTGGGGAAAGGGTTAGAAAGGTTTTAAAGTGTTTTAGAGAGTGGTGGTTCTCGTTCTGCATGGAAATAATGAATGGAATTAAACTCTGTACCTGTATACCCTTTATTAATCCTTTATAAGTATATCTCAATGTAAAGTAATGAAAGTGTAGCCAAAAATCATCGAGGTTGCAATGGCAAGTGCAATGTAATTTGCTCGGACTGAATAATGGATTTTTGAGATGAAATACATAAGATGGAGACATTCACTTACATGGTCATATGATCAGGGTGAAAGACAGACACTTACATTTGAGGTGCACCAGATAAAAAAACGCTTATCTCTGCTTCCCAATATGTCTTGACCCAATGTCCTTCTACACAGTCAGTGCTTTAGCCCAGCAACATGGGGCCAAAGTCATGACTTTAGAATCATTTCCACCTTCACCACATGCATGCTGAGAATCAAAATTCCACGGCCATAAAGGAACCTGGTGCACAGATTAGCTCTGAGATTACGTTCTCGTACTGGAACACCCCCTGTAACCTCACAGGCATTAAACTCAAGAAATCAGAGTCTATACCACAAGGTGGGGCGGCAGGGTAGCCTAGTGGTTAGAGTGTTGGACTAGCAACCGGAAGGTTGCAAGTTCAAACCCCCGAGCTGACAAGGTACAAATCTGTTGTTCTGCTCCTGAACAGGCAGTTAACCCACTGTTCCTAGGCACTCATTGAAAATAAGAATTTGTTCTTAACTGACTTTTCTCTTTAAATAAAATAAAAGGTACTACCTTTTTGTGTTTGTGCCACAGATTCCAGCAACATCTTTGTTCTCTAATCATTTCGTTTCAGACTTTGTGTTTCACAATTTGAACATGTTGACAATTTTTATACAAAAAACATTTTATTTGAGTAAGATAAGGTGTCTCTGGTAGACAATTTTCTGTAAAAAATGTTGGTCGGTACATAATGTCTTTATTATTGCATTGACAATGAAATGAAGTACTATGCACCTCTTTCTGTGAGTACTGGTGAACATTGGACAGCGAGGAAAATGTAGATCTGCTCCTTTTTAAAATGTTCACCTAAAATGACATCTAAAATCTAACTGCCTGTAGCTCAGGACCTGAAGCAAGGATATGCATATTCCTGATACCATTTGAAAGGAAACACTTTTGAAGTTTGTGGAAATATGAAATGCTTGTAGGAGAATATAACACATTAGTTCTGGTAAAAGATAATACAAACAAAAAAACATGCATATTTTTGTACCATCATCTTTGAAACGCAAGAGAAAGGCCATAATGTATTATTCCAGCCCAGGCGCAATTTAGACTTTGGCTACTAGATGGCAGCAGTGTATGTGAAAGGTTTTAGACTGCTCCAATGAACCATTGTATATCTGTTCAAAATGTTGTATGAAGACTGCCCAAATGTGCATAATTGGTTTATTCATACATTTTCAAGTTCATAATTGTGCACTCCCCTCAAACAATTGCATGGTATTCTTTCACTGTAATAGCTACTGTAAATTGGACAGTGCAGTTAGATTAACAATAATTTAAGCTTTCTGCCCATATCAGATATATCTATGTTTATTTCTTACATCCTCGTGCTAATCACATTAGCCTACGTTAACCTAACCTGAGACACCGAAACTGGGCATTTTTGTTGGAACAGAACACTGATCGATTTGGACAGGAAGGTGGAGAGCTGAAGGGCTGTTACCCAGGAGGGCCACACGTTTGCTGATGCTAGACTAGAGCACTCCTGCTTTCTGTTGTTTGCTGATGCTACACTCTTAGAAAAAAAGGTGCTATCTAGAACGGAAAAGGGTTCTTCGGCTGTCCCAATAGGAGGACTCTTTGAGGAACCCTTTTTTTGGTTCCATGTAGAACCCTTTCCACTGCAGGGTTCTACATGGAACTCAAAATAATTCAACCTGGAACCAAAAATGATTCTCTTCTAGAGACAGCCCTAAAAAACTTTTGGAATACCTTTTTTTCTAAGAGTGTAGACTATAGAGCCAGGTATGAACTGGACATAGGGCAATTCTGGCAAATGCCAGATGGGCTGGTTAATCTTTAGCCTAATGGGCTTGTCTAAATTATATATTTTTTATCTTTATTTGGCTAATAATGGGGAGGCCTCGAGGGAAGAAATGGGCTGGTGTGTTAGAAATACCAGGGCTGATTTCTGGTCCCAGTCCGGCTTTAGTCTAGGGCATACTTGCTTTATGACCGCCTGCCAGTAAAATGACAAAAGAGTCTCAGGATATGCTGTAGTCGCTGTGCTGCTGATTTCAATGGGCAGGCTTTTACTCAAATGTACAGTGTTTATTTTGTATACAGTAGTACTGTATATCTAAGACAATTCTTCCCTCAGAAATATTGAAGTTGATCCTATCCTATCCTAGATATCAGCTAGCTAGATCATCAAGATCTGCTGAAACATTATTCTTGTATGAGGTTTCCCAGAGGATACAAATTTAAACCTCACACATATTTATGAATAAACCAAGGGAACAATGCTGACTAGGAATTCACCTGATAGGCAAAGACGTGTGTATATTTAATACCTGTAGGGTACTGCATGTATTAATGTATGCAATACGCAATGCTCAATGAATTGCATGAAGCACATCTATACATTTGACCTCTAGAAGGGAAAAAGGTATGTATGTATAAAGCCCATAGAGGGGAAATGAAAGAAATACTAAAGTGAAGTATAATCACTGTTGGAAAGGTTTTTAGAATTCATTTCAGTTTTAGGGCTCATGTACTTATGCATTATGAGTTATTTTACTCTAGAGAAAATGAACCGTCTCTCTCGCTCCCCCCACTGCTAGATACATGAGATTTGAGCTTTTCTTTCTATTCGACGAGACATTTATTTTCTATTTTTATATTTAGACGGCAGCCATTTTGAATGAAATGCATGGAGTTAATTACACATCTCAGTGGGTTTGGTGTGCGCCTCATGTTTTCTTATTAGGAAATGCAGGGTGCGTGAACCGCCTACTTATGAAGTTATTTGTTTACTGGACTTAATTTGGTTTATGCAAAGTCTAATCTTGCTATAGGTTAATAATCACACAGTAATCTGTATTCCACTCAGACACCTGTGCTGTATACTGTATGGTTTGACCAATTATGAATTTATCAACTCATAAATCATGTTTGGACATACTGTGTACGGTATCTTTCCAATATTAAACATTGGTCTATCAGATTTCAAGCACTTGGCCCAAACAAATAGGAAACATTACTCTGCCCCACCCCAACGTCAAAAACATTTTCAGTTTCTCACCATGTATATTTTTCTTGGCCCAACGTCCAAATGTTGTTTTGTTTTTTAACAATAGGAAAGATTGCTTTGATGTTGTCCATTCCACACACCTCCCTGGACCAAGGCTGAATCCCAAATGACACCCTATTCCCTATATAGTGCAGTACTTTTGATCAGAGCCTTTTGGGCCCAACACGACTATGTCATTCATCTTTTTCTAATGACCATGGCACAGCGGCCATCTCTGTCCCAATATTCATTGCTAGCAGACACTTATTAGGCTCTGTGGGACCAAGAGAAGAGGTGTCAGAGATATCTGGACCATAACCATCACCTCCAATCCTGTTCAAACACTCTGTGGATCTCCCTGTTTGCTAAATGCCTTAAGATGCCTTTAGGGCCAAACACGGCATCTGTTCAACCGTGAAACAGGAACTGAAGCCTGCTGCATGTTGCTTAAAAAGAGGCAATTCGAAGAAAAAAAACGATTAATTATACAGGTATGGAAAAAGAGATGACAGACAGAGAGGCTGGAATGATGGAAATAATAGAACATAACTCTCTGTATCTAAAATGACTTTGAAAAATAAATTTAAAATGACTCATAGTAACAGTGAGTGAAGATTGACAGGACATGTTGGGTTGAACACTGGAGCTCGAGAGGTCTGGCCACATACTGTATCATATCCATAACTTCACTACATTCATATATGTATTTTTTATTTATTTCTCACCAGTCTCTTCTTCAGTTTTCTCCCTCCGGAGGAGAATATCAGAAAACATTTTGTTTGAGAAAAGAAGCAGCCTGGGCTTAGCAGGATACATATTAAAGCCTTAAGAAATGTGTGATTATCCCTCCGATAGCCCTGAATCGGTCTGGCAGTCATTACATTCAGACTCAGACTGATTTAATTTCTCTTTGGGCTGAAACAAGAGGAAGAGAAGAAACATCTACTCTGACTGTGTGTGTACCTCTCACTCAACTTGTGTACCTAGCTATTCTTTTTTAAGCTCTAGTCAGCTCCCTACATACTTTATGCAAGCTTCTCATTCTCATTCCAGACACTGATCCAGAGAATGAAAGAGCCAGTCCCAAGGATCAGATTTGATCGTCATTTTCTTCTGGGCTCGTCCGTTGGAAAATGATTTCTGCTGTCCATGCCACCTGGTAAAGTAAAGTGCAGCATCAGACTGGTATCATTCAGCTTTGCAGTCGTGAAGAAGATACATATACATTTGTATGAAGAGTGAAGTTATGAAAGTGATGCTGTCTGGACATGTTAGGAATGTTAAACCTTTAACATTGCTCAAGGGTGAAGTTTCCCTAGGTAGAGATCTAGGATCAGCTTCCCCTCCCCTAATCCTAACGTTAATTAGCGTGGAAAATGCTAAACTGACCCAAGATCTAGGCTGGGGTAACTTCACCCTACACCATGATCAGACTATAAAATAAGTTGTACTCAGAAGTTGTACTGAGCAGTAAAATGAGTCCTATGTTGGTCCTGTATAGTTGTGAAAATGAAGCCATTTATCTCCATATTGTTCAATACCAATACCTGATAATAGTATGGAATATAATGTAGCCCTGAATGGGAAAATAAAGTCCTGTGTATTTAAAGCTCTTGTCAACAGTAGTGTACTATATAAAGAATAAGGTTGTATTTTTTATGCAGACAAATCTCAAAGCCTCTCTGGTGTATTTACTTTCAAGCATGTTTTGCTATTAAATGAGTGATGGATAACTGGTAGCATAATATTTGCTCTATAGGGGAAATAAACCAGTCAAGTCAGAAAAGGAGAGAAAAGTCCTGCAATATGATTATGATTTAGGCCTATATAACAAAAGTAAAAGAAACACATTAGGCTACATGCTGCTATGCGATCTCCTTACCAACTAAATGGTAATGTTTTATTAGCCTACCATTATTATAATTCCTGTGCATCAAACACCTATTTGCTTGCAATACAGTTGATCAACTACTAGAAGTTGATCGTACGCTTGGTCTGAGATTTGCGTGGAGATACGCACACTTTTTTCACACACCTAGCCTTTTTGTGCGCGCGCACCTTTGACAAATGAGGCCCAGGTGTGATGAGATTAGAAACCCTCTTCTCTTCGGCAACTCCGACATCTCGTCCCCGTAAGGGGCACAAAGACCTGATTGAATGTGTTTGATTTCTGCCATTGATTTTTCCATTGTGTGGCCGTTTTATCGGGGGAGACAAATTGCCTTCTGCAGACAGCCGTGTGGGGGACAGAGGCGTGACAGAAAGGTAAGGGGCAGCCAGGAGCCACGGAATTGCCTTGCCATAATTTCTCTCTCTAAAGAGGCATTGGTTCAGGCTGGTTTTACAAATCAAAATAATGGTAATGTTTATAGCTTTCTTACTTCCTACAGTGGTTACCTACAGTGCCTTCAGAAAGTAGTCACACCACTTTTCACCTTTTGTTGTGGTACAGACTGAATTTAAAATGGATTAAATTGAGATTTTGTGTCACTGGCCTACACACAATACCCCATAACGCCAAAGTGGAATTAATTACAAATTAATAAAAAAATAAAAGTTCAAATGTCTTGAGTCATGTATTCATGTATTCAAATAAGTTCAGGAGTAAAAAATGTACTTAATGGTTGTGATAGGAGAAAACTGAAGATGGATCAACAACACTGTTGTTATTCTACAATATTAAGCTAAATTACAGAGTGAAAAAAGGAAGCTTGTACAGAATAATGGATCCTGTTACCATTAAGGGACTAAAGTAAAACTGCAAAAAATGTGTCAAACAAATTAACTTTATGTCCTGAATACAAAACGTTATGTTTGGCGCAAATCCAACACAACACATCACTAAGTACCACTCTTCATATTTCCAAGCATGGTGGTGGATGCATCATGTTATGGGTATGCTTGTCATCGACAAGGACTCAGGAGTTTTTGGGGATAAAAAGAAATAGAATAGAGATAAGCACATGCAAAATCCTAGAGGAAAACCTTGTTTAGTCTGCTTTCCAACAGACACTGGAAGACAAATTCATTGTTTAGCAGGACAGTAACCCAAGGCCAAATATACACTGGAGTTAGGGAAAGGGGGATACCTAGTCAGTTGTCCAACTGAATGTATTCAACTGAATTGTGTCTTCCGCATTTAACCCAACCCCTCTGAATCAAAGAGGGGGACTACCATAATCGACATCCACAGCACCCAGGGAACAGTGGGTTAACTGCCTTGCTCAGGGGCAGAATTACAGATTTTTACCTTGTCGGGTAATGAATGGGATTGAAACAAGGTGTGTAGGAAGCCAAGACAAAACCAATGGAAAATGAAAAATGGATCAATGACCGGTGACATCGACCGCCGAGCACCGCCCCGAACAAGGAGAGGCTTTGATTTCGGTAGAAGTCGTGACAATACATTTGCTAACATTTTTAGAAAAATGTTTTCTCTTTGTCATTAAGGGGTATTGTGTGTAGATGGGTGAAAGAAAAAATATATTTAATCATTTTTGAATTCAAGCTGTAACACAACAAAATATGGAATAAGTCAAGGGGTATGACTAATTTCTGAAGGCACTGTATCTGCATTTGATACCCTTACCTAGCACTTATACAGCCGTGTGAGGGATGAAGACGTGACTGAAATTTGAGAGCAGAGGAGCCACACTTAAGCAAGGAATTGGCAGATATAAATTTAACGGGTAGGCCTATAAATTCCAAAAAGCCTCATAGCTGTTCCAGTCTGTTTTAATAAATCCAAATGATGACCGTTGACAATGACATTTCGCTATTTCCTTATTACAGTGAATAAATGGTTTACTTAATTTTATTCAGATTACCTTTCTGCATTTGATACCCTTACACAGCACGTATAAAGCATGGGTATATGACACAGTTGTAGATAGGTGACAACAGAGCCACATAGAGTATAGAGATCAACAAACCCTCTCTTTGATTCAACCAAAATAAAGTACACCATGATTGTGAAGGGCATAGTTCTTGGCAAAGACAAATTCATTATTTTGCATTGCAGACAGAGAAGATGAACATCATTTTTTGTTGCTTTCCCAGATTTTTACATTTAAGCAACATCACAATTATCTCCTCTGGGCTTCGTTGAGAAACTAAGAATAAAACAACCCCTTTTCAAAGTGCATCCACATTCTGGCAACAAAGTTCTAGACAATTAACAATACACTAGAGGGCTCTTGGTTTTGAAAGGAGTCCTACTGTTAGGGAAAATGCTAATTAAAGTGTTCTAAAATGAGTCAAGATCTGCTTTCACAAAAACGACACATAATGATCATAGTCAGAGCAGTATTCATTTTGGCTGCTATTTTAAATTTAGTTTTTAGTTTTAGTCTTTAAAATACCTTTTAGTCTTAGTCACATTTGAGTAATTTCACCTTTTCTTCATTTAAGTTATTATCTGTCAACTAAAACTCAGGACAATTATTGTCTTGTTTTAAACACAGCCATTTTAGTCACATATTTAGTCACCTCTAACTTCCATCATGTGCACATTCAGATAGCCTTACCCAATGTGACATACTATCCCCTCATATACTCTGAAACTCTGAAACTATCCGCCGCCATTGTCGCAACCCCTATTACCAGCCTGTTCAACCTCTCTTTCATATCGTCTGAGATCCCCAAGGATTGGAAAGCTGCCGCAGTCATCCCCCTCTTCAAAGGGGGAGACACCCTGGACCCAAACTGTTACAGACCTATATCCATCCTGCCCTGCCTATCTAAGGTCTTCGAAAGTCAAGTCAACAAACAGGTCACTGACCATCTCGAATCCCACCGTACCTTCTCCGCTGTGCAATCTGGTTTCCGAGCCGGTCACGGGTGCACCTCAGCCACGCTCAAGGTACTAAACGATATCATAACCGCCATCGATAAAAGACAGTACTGTGCAGCCTCTTCATCGACCTTGCCAAGGCTTTCGACTCTGTCAACCACCATATTCTTATCGGCAGACTCAGTAGCCTCGGTTTTTCGGATGACTGCCTTGCCTGGTTCACCAATTACTTTGCAGACAGAGTTCAGTGTGTCAAATCGGAGGGCATGCTGTCCGGTCCTCTGGCAGTCTCTATGGGGGTGCCACAGGGTTCAATCCTCGGGCCGACTCTTTTCTCTGTGTATATCAATGATGTTGCTCTTACTGCGGGCGATTCCCTGATCCACCTCTACGCAGATGACACCATTCTATATACTTCCGGCCCGTCCTTGGACACTGTGCTATCTAACCCCCAAACGAGCTTCAATGCCATACAGCACTCCTTCCGTGGCCTCCAACTGCTCTTAAACGCTAGTAAAACCAAATGCATGCTTTTCAACCGTTCGCTGCCTGCACCCGCACGCCTGACCAGCATCACCACCCTGGATGGTTCCGACCTTGAATATGTGGACATCTATAAGTACCTAGGTGTCTGGCTAGACTGTAAACTCTCCTTCCAGACTCATATCAAACATCTCCAATCGAAAATCAAATCAAGAGTCGGCTTTCTATTCCGCAACAAAGCCTCCTTCACTCACGCCGCCAAACTTACCCAAGTAAAACTGACTATCCTACCGATCCTCGACTTCAGCGATGTCATCTACAAAATTGCTTCCAACAATCTACTCAGCAAACTGGATGCAGTTTATCACATTGCCATCCGTTTTGTCACTAAAGCACCTTATACCACCCACCACTGCGACTTGTATGCTCTAGTCGGCTGGCCCTCGCTACATATTCGTCGCCAGACCCACTGGCTCCAGGTCATCTACAAGTCCATGCTAGGTAAAGCTCCGCCTTATCTCAGTTCACTGGTCACGATGGCAACACCCATCCGTAGCACGCGCTCCAGCAGGTGTATCTCACTGATCATCCCTAAAGCCAACACCTCATTTGGCCGCCTTTCGTTCCAGTACTCTGCTGCCTGTGACTGGAACGAATTGCAAAAATCGCTGAAGTTGGAGACTTTTATCTCCCTCACCAACTTCAAACATCAGCTATCTGAGCAGCTAAACCGATCGCTGCAGCTGTACATAGTCTATCGGTAAATAGCCCACCCATTTTTACCTACCTCATCCCCATACTGTTTTTATTTATTTACTTTTCTGCTCTTTTGCACACCAATATCTCTACCTGTACATGACCATCTGATCATTTATCACTCCAGTGTTAATCTGCAAAATTGTAATTATTCGCCTACCTCCTCTTGCCTTTTGCACACAATGTATATAGACTCCCCTTTTTTTCTACTGTGTTATTGACTTCTTAATTGTTTACTCCATGTGTAACTCTGTGTTGTCTGTTCACACTGCTATGCTTTATCTTGGCCAGGTCGCAGTTGCAAATGAGAACTTGTTCTCAACTAGCCTACCTGGTTAAATAAAGGTGAAATAAAAAATAAAATAAATAAAATAGAGCTTCTGATGTGACCAAAGCAAAAACAGCCTACATGAAAGTAAGAGAGAGAGAGTAAACATTATTTCTAGCTGAGGTTAGTTACAAGTCAAGTGTCCTGGCTTCGTATCATTTCAAAATATTGACGAGTGACTGAAGTGACTGCCTGGGAGCTGTGTGGGAGAGCCGGGCAGATCAGTTCAATCAGAGCACACAACTGAAAGATGTCTGCCAATGAGAAGAATGCATGAAATATTCTGCATGCATGAATGCTTAGGATTGGACGAAACAGACAAAAATAAGCTTCATGTCAAATTAACGTAGAATTCCTATCTCGTCACATTTTCATTGTCTAACTGAAAAGTAATTTGTAATACTTGTAGTTTTTTGCAAGGCATCTCATCTTTTTATTGTCGTAGTTTTAGTCCAGAAAAATAGACAGTTGACAAGTATTTTTCGTCATAGTTATTGTTGACGAAATTTACACTGAGTCAGAGGAATGGTGCACTGAACATACAAATGTAAATAGAGATTGTCAGAGGGACAATTTACCCTAGTGCTTGTAAATTAGACCTCAATGTCAGGGAGAACATTTTTACCCCGGTTACATCCCAATAATCTCCCGTTCCTCCTGAATAGTGCACACTAATTTTAAAGCACTGGATTGGTGCAGGCATGGGCTACAGGGAGTTATACTAGGCATTTTCTTTCAAATCCAACAAGGGAAGTGAACAAGTGCACACTTTGACAGAAAGGGGAGATTATTGGGACACATCCCCTTTCCCAGGACCTCTAAACATCTCTCTTGATCTATTCAATACCACCATTCAACAGCTTTGTCATTCTGTGTATGTTTAACGCCCTAACTCAGCTTTGCTATTCTCTGCATGTCTATCCATCTCTTTATCTCCCCATACAGCTGTTAGTGTCTGAGCTGCGTCTGTCCGTCTGTCTCCTCTGATGCTCGTACGCACCTTCATTTTCCCTAACAGACTGATGTGAAGCACGTTCCATCTCCATATGCAGTCAAACCATCACTGGGACAGCAGGAGAGGAGAGGAGAGGAGAGGAGAGGAGAGGAGAGGAGAGGGAGAGGAGAGAGGAGAGGAGAGGAGAGGAGAGGAGAGGGATGCCAGGGAGCAGACAGCTGTCAGACTCCAGCGGTGCATCCCAAATAACCTCCCTGTCAGCCAGGAGGACAACAGGAGTGGCAGAGCTGTCTGGCTGAGGCTGCAATCAGATGCTCTGAGAATGAATCACTTCCCTGTACCACAGCATGTTGTGGATTTCTTTACATCACTCTAAACTCTGACCAGACAATGCCAATTGAAATATGTTAAAGCTTATAATTGTACTGTCAAATATACTCTTATACTGTCAGAGCCTATACCGTAAGCAACAAGAGACATGAGAGACAAAGTTGTTTTCCCAGAAGTTTGGTTTGGGTATAAAACTCGTAAATTCAGATAAGCAAAAAAGAGTGCTGGGTCCCCACGCAAAATAATGAACCTTACTACATTTTTCTATATTAACTGTAATTTCCACTGTATCAGGGACAGCGTACACATACATTTCAGCTTTGTAGCGTTCTTCAGCGTACACATCTTTTTCATTCAAAACAGCATTTAGGGAACACAAGTACTGTCCGTGGTGCTGAAATATAAATGTATTTTACTTCTTCACTCCTTCAGGACTATTCAGAGACGTTTTTGTAACTACAGTGTAAGAATAGTAAGAATGATGATAGAACACTTTGATGTGCATAACTGGATGTAAACTGACATAACTAGCTAGTTGGTATTCACAGAAAATGTTATATAAGATAAATAATAGATGGATAGATTGCAAGGTAAAGTAGATTGTATCATTATCCATAACCAGATCATCAGCCACGGCATCAGATCAGCATTCTATGAAGCTGAGTATGTGGCTTGGTGCTTGGAGAACATGCTGGTCACAGGAGCTGCTTACATGCTGATGGAAACAGATGAAAAAGAGCACCTCATCGCAGTCTCATCACCATGGAGCCAGAAGAGAGAGAGAGAGAGAGAGAGAGAGAGAGAGAGAGAGAAAGAAAGAAAGAGAGGCTGGGAGAGAGAGAAGCTGAGAGAGAGTTATGGGATGGAGCAGAGGAGCAAATCTCCCTGGGCTCTCTCTCTCTGGAGCCCAGCCATTCATTCCCATCACCGGGGGGAGTGTGTGTGGACCCAGTAAGGGTCTGCAAAGTGAGTGATGAGATGCCTCGCTCAGAGAATACTCCTGTTATATTTCACTATAGGCTGATAAAGATACAACAAATGCAGCATTCTTATAATCTGAAGTGGCAAGGCTCTGAGAAGCTAGCTGGGTTTAAAATGTGAGGCTCCTCGGTTAGGGACTGAAGTGTGAATGAGTTGGTTATGTGGTATAGGTTATGGTTTAAAGTAATTCATATTACCTTAACTTAAGGTCAATACACAGACTCCAGCATTGTAGGGTATAGCTCCATTTAGCCCCATGGTTGGTAGCTGTAGGTCAATCAATGCAGAGACACATCTTTGTATGTATGGTATAGCTTAAGGCAATATGTATGGGCAGGAGACAAGGTCAGGTTGTGGACAGATTTGTAACTACTGTACAGCTCATTGTAGTGCAGAGAGGATGATGATGAATGGTGAAATGTCTCTGTTGATAGGTAATGGTCAGTCAGCACAAAGACCACACATCAATACCGGCATGGAGATGTATCATTGTTGAGGTTTATTGATAGTAGTGCAAGAACCAGTAGTCAATCTCATGTCATTGTGGTGTGTGTGATTGTGAGTGAGTGAGTGAGTGAGTGAGTGAGTGAGTGAGTGAGTGAGTGAGTGTCTGTGTGTGTCTGTGTGTCTGTGTGTGTGTGTGTGTGTGTGTGTGTGTGTGTGTGTGTGCAATCCCCGGATGCTGTTCTGGCAATAAAGGAATACACTCCATCCTCAAAACTCTCAGTGTGGTTACCTCAGACCCTCAGATTCGGGCTGTAGTTTCTCATCTTCCAACACACTGGCTGGGTCCCACATGGAACCATATTACTGGTAACACTTCATTTGGATAGTTCATCTGTAGATGTGCTACAAACTATATTAAGACTATCAGTAACACGTCGACTGCATGTCTGTTGACTTTCAACAACAAAGTGTGTGTAGTCAATCTACTGATGTTCAACAAACTGTAGACTATCAGCAGCGTTTCAACAGCATTTCAACAGCATGTCTTTAGCATTTCAGTGGCATCTCAACAGTGTATCTCATCGTTTTCGACAAGGTAGTCAATAGTCCATCTATAGATCCTCAACAAATCATCTGTAGACTATTAGCAGCATTTCAACATCATATGCAGTTGAAGTCGGAAGTTAACATACACTTAGGTTGGAGTCATTAAAACTAGTTTTTCAACCACTCCACAAATGTCTTGGCAAGTCGCTTAGGACATCTACTTTGTGCATGACACAAGTAATTGTTCTAACAATTGTTTACAGGCAGATTATTTCACTTATAATTCACTATCACAATTCCAGTTGGTCAGATGTTTACATACACTAAGTTGACTGTGCCTTTAAACAGCTTGGATAATTCCTGAAAATTATGTCATGGCTTTAGAAGCTTCTGGTAGGCTAATTGACATAATTTGAGTCAATTGGAGGTGTACCTGTGGATGTATTTCAAGGCCTACCTTCAAACTCAGTGCCTCTTTGCTTGACATCATGGGGAAATCAAAATAAATCAGCCAAGACCTCAGAAAAAAAATTGTAGACCTCCACAAGTCTGGTTCATCCTTGGGATCAATTTCCAAACGCCTGAAGGTACCACGTTCATCTGTACAAACAATAGTACGCAAGTATAAACACCATGGGACCACGCAGCCATCATACCGCTCAGGAAGAAGACGCGTTCTGTCTCCTAGAGATGAACGTACTTTGGTGCGAAAGTGCAAATCAATCCCAGAACAACAGCAAAGGACCTTGTGAAGATGCTGGAGGATACAGGTACAAAAGTATCTATTATATCCACAGTAAAACGAGTCCTATATTGACATAACCTGAAAGGCTGCTCAGCAAGGAAGAAGCCACTTGTTCATAACCGCCATAAAAAAAGCCAGACTACGGTTTGTAACTGCACATGGGGACAAAGATCGTACTTTTTGGAGAAATGTCCTCTGGTCTGATGAAACAAAAATAGAACTGTTTGGCCATAATGACCATCGTTATGTTTAGAGGAAAAAGGGGGAGGCTGTGATGAAAGAAATAAAAGCTGAAAGAAATAATTCTCTCTGCTATTATTCTGACATTTCACATTCTTAAAAGAAAGTGGTGATCCTAACTGACCTAAGACAGGGAATTCTTACTCGGATTAAATGTCAGGAATTGTGAAAAACTGAGTTTAAATGTATTTGGCTACGGTGTATGTAAACTTCAAACTTCAATTGTAGGTATGAAAACATCCCAAGGGAGCTCCATCAGTTTCCACTTGAGACTTCAGTCTCCCCTGTACTCTTTGTAGAATGTATCTACCTTGCCCTGCACTTTTGACAAGGGGTAGAAGACCATCCATCATCCATGTTAATTAAGCATACGGTACCTTTTTGGACGTGCAGTGGCAGCTGCAGGCGAGAGAGACAGGAACAGAATATAAATTGTCAGAGAAGGAGAGAGAGAGAGAGTGAGAGAAAGGCAGGAAGAAACAGACAGCGAGACCGAGAGAGAGAGAGAGAGAGAGAGAGATGAAGAAACAGACAGAGACCGAGAGACCGAAGAGAGAGACAGAGACCGAGAGAGAGAGAGAGAGAGAGAGAGAGAGAGAGAGAGAGACTTGTGGTGAAGTAGAAGACGGAGAGGGAAGTGGAGTGGTAACACAGTGCCTGGCAGGTCCTGCCACAGAGACCAGCCCCTGGTAAGAAGACAGCCTTACTGGAAGCTGAAAGACAGGTCTTAGTCCATTACTTTAACAACGAGAGGGAGAAAGAGAGAGAGACCTCTTTCCATCTCGCTTGAGTCCCCCATGGGATATCTCTGCGTCCAGTATGGAGGAAGTTAGACATAGTTTCGCCTTCCAATGCTAGCTAACGTTAGACTGGCTAGAAGACTTGAAGTCTTTGCAGATAGCTAATTTCCTCCCAACAACTGACACCCCCTAACTTCGGGCACTCTCTAGCGGTTGGAGGACTAAAGCACCTGTCGGTATATGTCAATAGTATATCTGTAGCCTGTCAGTAATATGTCAATAGTATATCTGTAGCCTGGCAGTAATATGTCAATAGTATATCTGTAGCCTGTCAGTAATATGTCAACAGTATATCTGTAGCCTGTCAGTAATATGTCAACAGTATATCTGTAGTCTTTCTGTAATATGTCAACAGTATATCTGTAGTCTTTCAGTAATATGTCAACAGTATATCTGTAACCTGTCAGTAATATGTCAATAGTATATCTGTAACCTGTCAGTAATATGTCAATAGTATATCTGTAGCCTGTCAGTAATATGTCAATAGTATATCTGTAGCCTGTCAGTAATATGTCAACAGTATATCTGTAGCCTGCCAGTAATATGTCAATTGTATATCTGTAGCCTGTCAGTAATATGTCAAAAGTATATCTGTAACCTGTCAGTAATATGTCAATAGTATATCTGTAGCCTGTCAGTAATATGTCAACAGTATATCTGTAGCCTGTCAGTAATATTTCAACAGTATATCTGTAGCCTGTCAGTAATATGTCAACAGTATATCTGTAGCCTGTCAGTAATATGTCAACAGTATATTTATATCTCCTCGCTTATTATTATACATTGTTTTACCAACTTACACTCAAAAGGCACCAAATTGGTGGAATGACCCATCTACAAGCACATATGTAGGTATAAAAATCAGCCCAAGGGAGCTCCATCAGTTTCCCCTTGAGACTTCAGTCGCCCCTGTACTCTTTGTAGAATGTATCTACCTTGTCCTGCACTTTTGACAAGGGGTGGAAGACCATTCATCATTCATGTTAATTAAGCATACGGTACCTTTTTGGCCGAGCAGTGGCAGCTGCCGGGGAGAGAGACAGGAACAGGATATAAATTGTCAGAGAGGGAGAGAGAGAGCCTGTGGTGGAGTGGAAGAAGGGGAGGGAAGTGGAGTGGTAACACAGTGCCTGGAAGATCCTGCTACAGAGCCCAGCCCCTGGTAATAAGACAGGGAGCCCCCACCTAACTCACTGGAAGCTGACAGACTGGTCTTAGTCCATTACTTTAACAACGAGACAGAGAAAGAGAGAGAGAAAGAGAAAGACCTCTTTCCATCTCCCTTCAATTCCCCATGGGATATCTCTGCATACAGTATGAAGGAAGTTAGAGGTAGATTCACCATCAAATCAAATGTTATTTGTCACATGCGCCAAATACAACAGGTACAAATACAAGACCTTACAGTGAAATGCTTACTTACAAGCCCTTGACCAACAATGCAGTTTTAAGAAAATTACCTAAAAATAAGAAATAAAAGTAACAAATTACTAAAGCGAGGCTATATACAGTGTGTACCGGTACAGAGTCAATGTGCAGGGGCATCAGTTAGTCGAGGTAATACTTTGCTCCGTTCCTCTTTCCCTCAATCCTGACTAGTCTCCCAGTCCCTGCCGCTGAAAAACATCCCCACAGAATGATGCTGCTACCACCATGCTTCCCCGTGGGGATGGTGCCAGGTTACTTGGCATTCAGGCCAAAAATTTCAATCTTGGTTTGATCAGAACAGAGAATCTTCTTTCTCATGGTCTTAGAGTCCTTTACATGCCTTTTGGCAAACTCCAAATGGGCTTTCATGTGCCTTTTACTGAGGAGTGGTGTCGTGTCTGTACTAACATTAACTGAAGACTGATAGTTTTTATCAAAGATTCTCTGTAATTAGTTATTACGCGATCAACTGATTAATCACGTAACTAATTAACTAGGAAGTCGGGGCACCAAGGAAAAATAATCAGATTACAATGTTATCATTTCCTAAAATAACTTTTCAGATATTTTATCTGATCAATTAGTCTTCTGATTAATGAATGATTTACTTTACCTCACGTTAGTCTCATTCCAAACGTTGTAAATTGTTGGTTATCTGCACAAACCCAGTCTTCACTATGAGTCATCCATACATCAATTGTCTTAAATCATGTATTTATTACTAACTAAGTCATTCACAGAAATGCATAAACAAACAAACAAGGTAAATGTGGTTACATGAAATGATAGGAGAATGTGCTCTAGTGGGCTAAACCGGCATGGCGGCTTGTTAGACAAAATGGGAAGTGGGGGTCGACTAAGAACTCACTACAGAGTGATAATTATAACAATTGAAATGCTAATCCTTTGCACATGAACGCTCACTCATTCAGGAACAATTGCAATCAATATATATATTTACGCTCAGTGTGTCGTCTTGATCGCTGGTGAAAAGTTAATTTATTTTGTAGAATTGTCCATCTCTCTCCCGCTCTCTCTCGGTTGTGGTTAGATGGGATGGTTCAGAGTGACATTCGTTATAGAATAGATGTTTCGGCGGTTGTTGTTCTTCGCGTTCAATGATACCGAATTCCTAGCTGCAGACTAGTAATTCATATCAAAGACTTGCCACTAATGTGGCCACACCGTCTCCCATGAGCTTCCCCAAGTTGTGACAAACGGACCAGTTCACAGCTGGATTCTTCATCGATCTTTTATACTTTCTCCGGAACATGAAATTTGTTCGTACCTCAAGTTCTGTGAGGTGGAAGGATTTCCTTTGTTCTCCATGAAAATCTACTTTCTCTATACTGTGTGTCCATGAGGAGATTCACAGGAATTTACGACGGCCAGCTCTAGAAAGAGTCTTGGTGGTTCCAAACTTCTTCTATTTAAGAATGATGGAGTCCGCGATGTTCTTGGGGAACATCAATGCTGCAGAATTTTTTTTATACCCTTCCACAGATCTGTGTCTCCACACAATCCTGTCTCGGAGACCTACGGAGAATTCCTACAACCTCATGGCTTGGTTTTTGCTCTAACATGCACTGTCAACTGTGGAACCTTATATAGACAGGTGTGTGCCTTTCAAAATCATGTACAATCAATTGAATTTACCCCAGGTGGACTCCAATCAAGTTGTAGAAACATCTCAAGGATGATCAATGGAAACACGATGCACCTGAGCTCAATTTCAAGTCACAAAGCAAACAGAACAGTTTTGTAAATAATGTATTTCAGTTTTCTGAGGTATTGTGTGTAGATTGATGAGGGGAAAAAAATATTCAAACCATTTTAGAATATGGCTGTAGCGTAACAAAATCTGGAAAAAGGGAAGGGGTTTTAATACTCTCCGAAGGCACTACACATATCACGGAAATAGCTGAATGTTGTCAAGCTTTACCATATCAAAATTGGAGTCGTCTGACTATGAACCATTAACTCTTTGACACCTATCACTGTTGGCTATGTTTCATCTTATAACAGACACCGAGAGGCAGTATTTAGTCACATGTTGCAATGTATGGATAAATATTAAACTTATTGGGACACTGATTTTCTTTACAGATAGCATCAAACAAAAAACGTGTGTACATTTTCAGTTTATTGTGAAACCTGTCATTTTCACCTTTCAATGCCTTTGAATTGTAAATATTTATACATATTCAGATGGAGTTGTCTTTCTAAAATGTCTATAGTATGATAAGTATCACTCCACATAGCCTGGTTCCTCTCTAGGTTTCTTCCTAGGTTTTGGCCTTTCTAGGGAGTTTTTCCTAGCCACCGTGCTTCTACACCTGCATTGCTTGCTGTTTGGGGTTTTAGGCTGGGTTTCTGTACAGCACTTTGAGATATCAGCTGATATACGAAGGGCTATATAAATACATTTGATTTGATTTGATTTGATTTAAGTTATTTAGCTACATGTATTTCCCACCACAGCATGGATAAAGTCAAGAGGAAGTAGTGGAATGAGGTGGACATGTTCCACGCCATGGAGGACTAAGGGGCAGGGATGGCTATCCGCTGGGCTGCCAAGGTTTGTGATTGTTTTTAGGAGATTACCACATGTATGTGAATTTCATCTGCTAATTACAATTTTATTTTCTTATCTATCAGGGTGCACGATGTATCTCGGCAGACTCTGTGCGGCCGGTTGACAGATGGTTGTCGCAGTGGACCACCCACATTGCTTGCACCAGAGGATGAAAATGGGTTCCCCTTCACCAAACATAAGCTGATGAAATATGCCAACAAAATATGCAGGTATTTGGTGTTCTACAGTATGTGTTTACACATGTAGAATGCTGGACTGACGGTTCTCAATACGTGTGGTGTAAATGTGGATGGTGGTGCCAAAATAAACATTTTCATCCTCAATTCTATTGTAGGTTTCGGCACCCAGGGGAGACAATCCCACCACTGGGGATGAGGTGGTGGAAAATGTTTAGGGGGAGGCACAGGAACCTGAGCATGAGGAGGCCGGACACCCTGGACAGGGGAGAGCTGAGTGTGCCACCCGTCCAATGACAGACACCTTCTTTGCTTCTTATGGGAATCACTTGGAGGAGAGTGGGTTGAGGGGAAAACCCAGACAAATCTATCACTGAGATGAGTCTGGGCTTCGTAGCGACCAGAGCAGGCACAAACTGCTGGCTCCCCGGGATGCAAAACACGTGTACCAGTAGGCTCCGGGGACCAAGGAGCACATCACAGAGCTGGCCTGCTTCAACACAGCTGGAGAGGACATCCCCATGTTTATCATCTACCTCAAGTGATTTCCCAGTGGCCACTACACACTGGGAGCCCCCCCCCCCCTCCCCAAGCCTTATATGGACGGTCCAACAGTGGCTACATTGACAGGGACCTGTTCAGGAAGTGGCTTCAGCACTCGCCCGCTACTTCTCCTCTCCGATGGGCACAAGTACCACATGGACCCGGAGGTGCTCGCGGCGACACTAAGGGAAAGGGTTATACTTCTTTGTCTTCCACCACACTGCACCCATATCATGCAGCCGCTGGACGTGGCATACTTTGTTAGCAAAGGACCTGAGGCACATCCTTACCGTCCTGAAGTATCGACCAGACCGATACAGAAGACTCCCTCACCGGGGAGGAATACACTCGCCAATGGCAGGAGAGGGGTTAGAAGGACAGGGCCAAGGCAGAGGAGAAAGAGCGTCGGGCAGCCCTCAAAACACAGAGGGCATAGGAGAGGGCTGCCATGGATGAGATGATCGACACCATCGCATCTGCTGGTCCCCCAGCTGGAACCATTTCTGTTAGCTGCATCACTTGTGCCTCCCAGTATGCAACACCTGTAGGAGCCGCCGGAGCCCCCAGCTACAGAAGAAGGCCACATAGCTGCTCTCTCGGCCACACCATCGTTGGCCCCTGAACCCAACCACTAGCAACACCAGCTCCTCCAAGCCATTGTCAGTGGTTGAGATGGATGGAGGATGGAGGTTGAGATGTAATTGTTTGTTTGTCTTGTTTGTTTTCATATGCAATGATTTATTTGTAAAACTATATATTACATGTCTAAAACCCATCTTGTGTATTTATTCCATTACTTTCCAAGTGCATCTCTGCAACACACACTTTTCATTGTTTATGTCAATGCACATCAATGAAATTAAAGTTTAATTTGATGTAATTTGAAGTAAATTATTCATTTATACTTTTCGATTAAACGTATCTACTTTTTCTAAATAAGATTAATCTATTCAACAAATCATGACACATTATGTAGGTTACAACATTGAAAAATATGTTTGTGAAGAATCCACAGAAGGCCTTAGCAATGGAAAGTTGACAGGCAAGTAAATTATTTTCAACCGAAAGGCTAGTCAACTAGTCAACTATCGAGTAAACACTTTGGAGCGAGGTTGGTCTCTCTTTTTTGAACAAAATTAAACGGATATACCTTGTAAGGGAACAAAATAGTAATGTGGCCAACAACTGGGGACCATATGCCAATGATACAGGATGATTGTTTTAGCTAAACCGCTTATCAAAAAGCTGCTACAGTAATAGTAGTACTACCACTGAAATGTCAAACATGCTAATTGCTAACCCGTTAGCTAACATTTTGACGACACTAATAATCACAAAACATTGACGGATTGATTACAGGATAACACTGTGCTGATGCTATTGAATATGCTGGTAATATGGGGTTCCACTCTAGCTGTACCCAAAGACTTCCAGTGTTTGCACTAAGGTAGTTAGCATTGGCTCACAAAACTACCTCTAACATCCTTCATACTGGACACAGAGACATAAAAATTTAGTTAAGTTAAGTGCCAAAATCCCAAACTATCCATTTATGTGGTGAAACAGAAATTAAGAGTTCCATTGGCGAATACATATCTACTACTCGTTTTATTGTATTTTCTTTTCTTAACTCCTATTTTTTCTGGGAGTATATCCTCAAGGGGAGTGAGTGTGCAGCAGGGTGATCTTTGTTGGTCCTCTGTCTCCTCTTTAAGTGCTTTGTCCCTCTCCCTGTTCCTAGAGTCATGTCCTTGACTCCAGCAGCACAACCTTGCCTTTTCAGGAGACAGAATTAATAATATCCTTCACCTACACGACTTCCTTAAACCCTCTCAGCAGTAGAGACCACAATTCAACCGTGCCTTTTCAAAGTCTATATCTTATATAGAATTCCTATTTTCTTTCTCTTACCTAACTCTTCAACCTTCTCAGCAATACCCTAAATAAGGAGCTACAGTCAGTATCAGAATAGTGATTAATAACAAACTGGTCTTAAATGCATCTAAAACTAAAATCATTGTATTTGGTTCAAAACATTATCTAAGACCTAAACCTCAACTGGAGGGTGTGACCATTGAGCAAGTTGAGGAAGCTAAACTCCTAGGTATAACATTGGATGCTCAATTATCACGGTCAAGTCATATTGACAAAGTTGTTGTGAAGATGAGGAGGGGTATGTCTGTTATAAAAAGACGTTATGCGTTTTTTACACAAAAACCAACTGTTCTAGTTGCACGCCTTGCCCTTAATAAGTGCACATACAGAACTAACATCAACAACATGTATGCCAGTCTTTGTTGTTTGAGGGTTGATGAGAGATGAACTGCTTCTCTTATAGTTTTTATGAGAAATACTACTGTGATGAAAATGTCAGATTGTCTGTATAATCAAATAACATTCAGCTCAGTCACCCATACATACCACTCAAGACATGGCACCAGGGGTCTCTTCACAGTCCCCAAGTTCAAAATGAATTATCGGCAAGGTACAGTATTATACAGAGCCATGATTGCATGGAACCCCCTTCCATTTCCAATTACTCAAGCAAAATTCAAATTGCCTTTAATAAAGAACGGATTAAACAACATCTCGTGGAACGGCTAGACTGTGAGGGAACACACACAAACACATACACCCACAGACACACTCTACAATAGAACACAAATTATAGAAACAATACAACAACAACAAAAATGTAGTTGTATTGTTTGTATTTGTTGTAAGTTTTATTGTTTGCGGTGCTTAATTTGTATATCGGGAGGTTCAGGAACAAAAAGTTAGTGCGGAAGGTTGACGTGGGGAGCTCTGACGAACGAAAAAGAACCACATTTATAATAAAGTGTTGCATGCATATCATCACATTTGCGTACTGGCATGGAATAGTAGAGTAGAGGCACTTACAGAAGTTGCACATATGGATGAAATCTTTTTTTATGCCACGTTCAATACAACTGGGAACTCAGAACTGGGAAATCTCTGACTTCAGTGACAATTGGGAAATCTGGAAAAATGAGCTCCACTGGGAAAATTAGTTTTGAATGGTCATCCAAATTAGAATTCCAAGTGGGGATCTGGCCTCTATCTAGAGCTCCGACTTTCCGACCTGAAGATCACTGACGTCATGATTCGACCTCGTAAGTTTCCAGTTGTCTTGAAAGCACCATAATACCGCAAAATTATCGAAAATCCAGGCTACTTTAACACTTACAAACTGAGAATCTGAGATCAGTGAAAAGGACCTTTTCTTGAATCAATCAAGAGCCTAGGGCTAGGTGTGTGGAGACACATATTGTATGCTATACTTTGAGGAGGAAATTATAGTCATAAAAATGCTTCCCAGTTTCACTGACTCAACCAATCATACTTGCTGATGATGGTCTATGCGCTCTTGCCAAAAGCCTCTCTCTCTTGTTTTACTTTGTAAAACAATATTTGGAAGTTGGTCAAATATACATGTATTGGTAGACTACAGCTGACAGATTAGTCTTCTCTTTTCAGCAGGAGACATTTGCTCCCTACCTGTGTTTTCCCGTGGTTGTAGGCTATTTGAAATATTGCGAAAGGCCAGTTTTTTCTGGATGCTGTTTGTTCACTAACAGATTTGCCATGCGTTCCCGACTGTAGGCTATGCCTTGTTATTGGGCTACACTCCACAGCTAGTCTATTTTTAAAATAAGCTACTTATCCTCTGTGGCAACATTGTAGGCTTTCTCATGGTGTAGCAGACTATTCTGAATTATTTAATTTCTGTCTGAACAGACATCAGTAACCATTCGCGCTGCTATGATTCTATAAGGAAATACATGATGAAGTGCAATGCTGGCAAGATGAGAGTTGCAGGCTCATGTGTATCAGATCAGAGGGAGAGAGATCATAGAAAGTGTGTGTGTGTGGGGGGTTAACAAAGAGGCAACGTTTATTATAATTTTTACAATGCAAAAAGTGACAATTATTGTTCATGCAAGAAGGTGTACCGGATCCAGCCAAATAGGTTCCGAAACGAAACAGTCCAAAACGGAGAGGTGTCGGTTCCGGTTCCGGCAGGATCTGGCTCAAATTAAGCACTGATTGTTTGTTTATAGCATTTTACATTTGTGTGACTGTCCTTGTCTATCAGTGTATCGGTGTTTTGTTACTTGTCATGTTTTGTGTTTTTTGTGGACCCCAGGAAGAGTAGCTGCTGCTTCTGCAAAAGCTAATGGGGATCCAAATAAACAAATACCCCAGTGGGCGCAGACGTCAATTCAACGTCAACTCCATGTTGGGTCAACGTAATTTCATTGACATGACATGGAAACAATGTTGATTCAACCAGTGTGTGCCCACTGAGTGTACAACACATTATGGACACCTGCTTTTTCCTTGACATAATGTAGACTGATCAAGATAATCCAGTTGAAAGCTATGAGCCCTTATTAAGGTCACTTGCTAAATCTACTTCAACCAATGAAGATGAAGGGGAAGAAACAGGTTAAACCATTTTGCCACAACTTTGGAAGTATGCTTGGGGTCATTGTCCATTTGGAAGACCCATTTGCGACCAGGCTTTAACTTCCTGACTGATGTCTTGAGATGTTGTTTCAATATATCCACATAATTGTCCTGCCTCATGATGCCATCTATTTTATGAAGTGCACCAGACCCTCCTGCAGAAAAGCACCCCCACAACATGATGCTGCCACCCCTGTGCTTCAGGGTTGGGATGGTGTCCTTTGGCTTGCAAGCCTCCCCCTTTTTCCTCCTCTATTTTTGTTTCATCAGACCAGAGGACATTTCTCCAAAAAGTACGATCTTTGTCCCCATGTGCAGTTACAAACCGTAGTCTGGCTTTTTTATGGCGGTTTTGGACAAGTGGCTTCTTCCTTGCTGAGCGGCCTTTCAGGTTATTTCGATATAGGACTTGTTTTCCTGTGGATACAGATACTTTTGCACCTGTTTCCTCCAGTATCTTCACAAGGTCTTACTTGTGTCATGCACAAAGTGTAACGGATGTCGTCTGGAGATAGAGAGGAGGACCAAAGCGCAGCGTTGTAAGTGTTCATGATGATATTTAATTGAAACGAACTGACCACTAAAATACAAAACAATAAACGATGTGAACAAAATGAAAACCGAAACAGTACCATGTGGCCCAAACACTCACACAGAAACAAACACCCACAAACCAAAAGTGAAACCCAGCCTACCTAAGTATGATTCTCAATCAGAGACAACTAACGACACATGCCTCTGATTGAGAACCATACTAGGCTGAACACAAAAACCAACATAGAAAAACAAACATACACTGCCCACCCCAACTCACGCCCTGACCATACTAAAACAAAATAATAAAATAACAGAACTTTGGTCAGAACGTGACACAAAGTAGATGTTCTTATACTTCCTGCCAATGTAATTTGGTATTTTTTATTTTATTTTACAAGGCATGTCAGTTAAGAACAAATTCTTATTTACAATGACACCTGCCCCGGCCAAACCCTAACAACGCTGGGCCAATTGTGCACTGCCCTATGGGACTCCAATTACGACTCCTCTAGCACTGAGATGCAGTTCCTTCGACGCTGGTAACATTAGAAAAGGAGATGTACATATTTGAAAGAACGCAACATTTCCATTAGTTAATGTTACTATAGGCTATTTATAAAAATTGAAAACCACAAAAACACAGAATTTCAAGTGTAAAATCTATTTTATTCGTAGAGTGGCCTTGTTACAGTTGTGAAACAAAAAGCATGTGCGTTGAAATACAGTAAAAGCGTATAACAAAATGAATAAATACCCAAACTGCAGCAAGTTCCTCCTTTCCCCTAGTACAGCAGTGCCATCTTACCCAAAACATTATCCGACACGTTCTCATCTGCTGCCCTATATCGATTGTTTCCCAGATATGGAAAGCCGTTCAGCATGAATCAGAATAATAATCAGAGATGTCATGGTCCATTTCTTCCCCGCAATCTGAGTCGTTTTCATTCAGATCTTGTAGCAATGCTAACACAGCATGTGTGTCCATTCGTCTTGGTCTTGCCATTGTAAATTACACACACTCTCACTGTGTAGCCTACTCCAGGTAGACCTAGAGTAGACAAATAAGACTGCTTGGATTTGGTGGACTGATATTGGGTAGGGAATACAATAGAATGGGCCTCCCTGTTCTTCATTCACAATCGCTTCCCCTCACCAACTAACCCATTCTCCCCCATCATACTATACTTCATTTATTTAATATGTTGTTATATGCGTTAAATTAGTTTCGGCATAGTTTAAGTTCAGTTTTGAAGCAATTTACGGGTGATTATGAACTGTGCATCATGGGCATGGCACATTCAATTACCGGAGAAGGAGCAGAGCAGGCCGGGGAAAACCATTCAAAAACTACATGCCCTCTTAAAACTGGTTATAACTCCAGATCTGTTTGTGATATTAACATTCTAACAATGACAATGTGTTATATAGACTATTTGGGAAAAGTCAAGGAGGAGGTGGGACATTAAAAATGGCAGAGTAATTACATTTTAAATTCATTTTGAGTCATTATGATGCTCTGCCTTTCTAGTATTAATATACACAAACACAAATAAATCAATTCATATTTAGTTTAGGGAGGTCATAAAAAACATGATACTAGGCAATTTGAATCCCCAATTACTCTGAGGTGCTGACCTGTTGCACCCTCTACAACCACTGTGATTATTATTATTTGACCCTGCTGGTCATCTATTAAGGCTTGAACATCTTGGTCATTTACTGTTATTATCTCCACCCAACACAGCCAGAAGAGGACTGGCCACCCCTCAGAGCCTGGTTCCTCTCTAGGTTTCTTCCTAGGTTCCTGCCTGCCTAGGGAGTTTTTTCTAGCCACCGTGCTTCTACATCTGCATTGCTTGCTGTTTGGGGTTTTAGGCTGGGTTTCTGTATAGCACTTTGTGACATCAGCTGATGTAAAAAGGGCTTTATAAATACATTTGATTGTTTTGAATTGTATTTATCTGTGCTTAGTAGCCAAGGCTATGGCTGCCCCATGCCAATCTATGGCTGCCCCATGCCAATCGATGGCTGCCCCATGCCAATCTATGGCTGCCCCATGCCAATCTATGGCTGCCCCATGCCAATCTATGGCTGCTCCATGCCAATAAAATCAACATGTTCATTTAGCAGGCCCTGCCTTACCACACATATTTTACACTAAGAATGTAATGGAATATCCCAAATGGCTATTGCTGATTGTCACCAATAGCCTACTCACATTAGGAATGTATGGAGCCATGGTTATTATAGGAAACAGTTGTATTTTGATACAATACATGCAATTTGCAGTTATTTGGCAAAAATAGGTTCATTACAAACCTTGGAATCTGCTCTTTCTGATAGGGTATAGCAATCAAAACATCTGGCCTGCATAGACTTCTGTAGGATGATATGGAATAAGTGCTATTTGGTATGCTCCTTGCTTCTTTGTCAATACGTGCTGTCAGTGCAGGCTATGCAGGTCATCAGTCTCCTCGTTCTCTATTTGACAATTGATAATATTGTCACCCATCAACTCAATATTAGGAGGATGTACTTAACGTTTTGTACACTCAGTGCATAACTACTGCAGATATGTTATCCTATAACTCTTCTGTCAACTATGGAATTGAGCATGTTTTTTTTATTACTTAGTATCCTTGGAAATGTTGTTGTGTATAAATATAAGGATCAGAGTCAATTCCAATTGAATTATAAATTCCAAATCAAATCTTGACTTCACTCATAAAGTGGTGAATTTATGTTGAATTCAATTTGTTTTTCGACAATCTTCAATTCATGGCATTGGATTGAATTGGAATTAGACTAACATATATATATATACATATTCCAATCCAAATAATTGGAATTGAATTGAATTGGAATTCAATATTTGTACATTTCCCAGTTAATGCAAGTAATGCACTCACTATGAGAAATCGACTGCATGATTTGTTTTAAATCATTTCAACTTGTACTTCTATATTTCCAGTTTAGCTAGGCTTTCTGAACAGTGATATGGTCAGCCTTAAATACTGAGCCATTTGAATTCATATTGGAATTTGTGTAATTGTTGGAGATAATACTGAATTGGGAATTGAATTCTTGGAATATACCTAACCTTGGAATTGTGAGGAATGGAATTATCTCTGAATTCAAAGACTGACATAGAATTTGAATAAAATGGAATGGAATTTACAGGGAGAGGGAATTTAATTATAATTGAATTTGTGGGATTAACCCCAAGCCTTATAATTACTTTATACTACCAGTGTTCTTTAAATGCAATGTTAGGAGATTGACTACTGACTCCGATGTCTTTGATTTCCTGTCACGGAATCCAAACCAAACACACAATGAAGTCAATTTACGGCAGCTGTGAGGGCAATGGATTGTCACAGCATAAGGAAATAACACTAGTGGGGATGAATAAAAGAATACCCCAGAAATGTTTGGCCCCCCACAGTACTGACAATTAGAATGGACTCCAGAGTGCTAGAACCACCGTCACGATCCGGAACCACGGAATGACCGATGACCGTAATTACCCCCTCAGAACATAAACAAACCCAGCACTCTAAATTAGAACAACCCTCAAAGGAAGACGGGTAGTGGGCGAAAGGCAGCCCTCGGGCCAAGGGCTGGGACGCACAGAGCAGAAAAGATGCAAAACAAAAGGGTCTTGCCATTTGTAATCTGTATGACCACAAGAAAAGAATGTCAGGCTGTAATAGCATGGTATACCATTTCACACCGTCACAGCTCTCATTTCTGTTAAACTCAGTTTAGCCACAGAGCCACAGTCATTGGCTGCTCTGCTCTGCTCTGCTTGGTTCTTTTGTTGCATGGCATTACACTGTGACATAGCAGGTCAATGGTGGATTGATGTAGTTTGAAAACGGAAATATTGTTGTGAATGCAGGTCAGAATTGTGTTTTGAAACAGGGACCCTGGGGCTATAGTCACACCACACTAACCACCTGTATGTATTAACCAGCAACATCACAATAGATTGAATAGCCTAGGACAGGGTTGAATTTATGTATGGGCAGAGTGAGGCTCAAGCCATTTCCATCAATATAATTTTATTCATTCTTGTCTGTAGAATATGAGATCAGTATTCTGCCAAACAGCCTCAAATGGAGATTACGCCACCACAGCCGTAAATTGAATTACACACAGCACCCTCTCTCTCTCTCTCTCTCTCTCTCTCTCTCCCTCTCTCCCCCCTTTCTTTCTTTATCTCTCTCTCTATCTCTCTCTCTCTCCCCCTCTCTCTCTCTCTCTCTCTCTCTCTCTCTCTCTCTCTCTCTCTCTCTCTCTCTCTCTCTCTCTCTCTCTCTCTCTCTCTCTCTCTCTCTCTCTCTCTCTCTCTCTCTCTCTCTCTCTCTCTCTCTCTCTCTCTCTCTCTCTCTCTCTCTCTCTCTCTCTCTCTCTCTCTCTCTCTCTCTCTCTCTCTCTCTCTCTCTCTCTCTCTCTCTCTCTCTCTCTCTCTCTCTCTCTCTCTCTCTCTCTCTCTCTCTCTCTCTCTCTCTCTCTCTCTCTCTCTCCCTCTCTCTCTCTCTCTCTCTCTCTCTCTCTCTCTCTCTCTCTCTCTCTCTCTCTCTCTCTCTCTCTCTCTCTCTCTCTCTCTCTCTCTCTCTCTCTCTCTCTCTCCCTCTCTCTCTCTCTCTCTCTCTCTCTCCCTCTCTCTCTCTCCCCTCTCTCTCTCTCTCTCTCTCTCTCTCTCCTCTCTCTCTCTCTCTCTCCTCTCTCTCTCTCTCTCTCTCTCTCTTCCACTGCTTCATTTTCTTTCTCGCTTTCTCTCTCTCTATATACTCTCAATTCCTCACTTTCACTCTTTCTTTCTCTCTCTTTCTTCACTCTCTACCTACCTCTCTCTCTATCTCTCCCTCTATACCTCTCTCTCGCCACCCTCTCTCTGTCTCTATCTCTCTCCTTATTTTCCCTGGTTTCCTGTCTTTGATTAAATCTAGAACATAATCACACAGCTCGCTGCTGCCACATCTCAGCTCGCTCTGCATCACATTTGAATATTGTACTGTACTTCTCCTCCAACAGAGTAGAGAGAATAGAGAGAGAGTATTACTTTATTAAGTAAGCAGTTCAGCAGCATTCTGCTATCTAAGTCATACAATAATTCCTTCTGCCCTTTGCATAATAGTTTGTTTGAGTCTGAGGTTTCATCAATATGAAGAATCTGCTTTGAAGAATGTGTCTAAACCAATCATTTGGGGCAGAGGGATTCACCATGCATCAGTATGACTGAATAGTATTAAGAAATGACCTTTTAGTGTTGACGTGTATTCATTCATTACCAGGCCTACAATAGGTGGGTGTAATTGTCTACAATTCTGCGTCCAGACGGGATGGGTCCTTAGAATGACAAATATATAATCTGCTCGTCTGTGGGGTTGTGTGGCAGAGTGTGAAATTAATACTTCTCTTTTTTCCTGAGAGTAATAAATAAAGCCCTTGGAGAGGAGAGAAAGAAGCCTACGTCACAAATGACACTATATTCCTTATATACACTCTTAGAAAAAAAAGATGCTATCTAGAACCTAAAAGGTTTTTTTGGCTGTTCCCATAGGGGAACCCTTTGAAGAATCATTTTTTTGTTCCAGGTAGAATCATCTTTGGTTCCATGTAGAACCCTTTCCACAGAGGGCTCTACATGGAACCCCAAAAAGTTCTACCTGGAAAAAAAAATTGTTTGCCTATAGGGACTACCGAAGAACCCTTTTGGAAACCTTTTTTTAAAGAGTGTAGTGCACCACTTGTAACCAGGACCCATAGGGCTCTGCTCAAAAGTAGTGCACTATACAGGGAATAGGGTGCCATTTGAAACGCAAACAAGGGGACCTGCTTCTTCTGGCTCATGATGACGCAGATCCAGATGATTGAAATGGTCATGTACAGTATATATACCATCCTCCGTTCTTCAACACAAATACAATAAAATCTAATTGTATTTGTCACATGCACGGAATACCCCCACCTAACTCACTGGAAGCTGACAGACTGGTCTTAGTCCTTTACTTTAACAACGAGACAAAGAAAGAGAGAGAGAAAGAGAGAGACCTCTTTCCATCTCCCTTCAATTCCCCATGGGATATCTCTGAATACAGTATGAAGGAAGTTAGAGGTAGATTCACCATCAAATCAAATCAAATGTTATTTGTTACATGCGCCAAATACAACAGGTATTCAGCCTTACAGTGACATGTTTACTTACAAGCCCTTAAACAACAATGCAGTTTTAAGAAAATGACCTATAAAATAAGAAATAAAAGTAACAAATAATTAAAGAGCAGCAGTAAAATAACAATAGCGAGGCTATATACAGGGAGAACCCGTACAGAGTGAGTGTGCGGTGGCACCGGTTAGTTGAGGTAATTGAGGTAATATATATATGTAGGTAAAATTTCCGGACGCCTGAAGGTACCACGTTCATCTGTACAAACCATAGTACGCAAGTATGAACAACATGGGACCACGCAGCCGTCATACCGCTCAGGGAGGATACACGTTCTGTCTCCTAGAGATGAACGTCCTTTGGTGTGAAAAGTGCAAATCATTCCCAGAACAACAGCAAAGGACCATGTGAAGACGCTGGAGGAAACAGGTACAAAAGTATCTATATCCACAGTAAAACAAGTCCTATATCGACAAAACCTGAAATGCCCTCAGCACGGAAGAAGCCACTGCTCCAGATCCGCCATAAAAAAAAGCCATACTACGGTTTGCAATTGCACATGGGGACAAAGATCATAATTTTTGAAGAAATGTCCTCTTGTCTGAATATAACTGTTTGGCCATAATGACCATTGTTTTGTTTGGAGGAAAAAGGGGGAGGCTTGCAAGCCGAAGATCATCATCACAACCATGAAGCACGGGGGTGGGAGCATCATGTTGTGGGGCTGCTTTGCTGCAGGAGGGACTGGTGCACTTCACAAAATAGATGGCATCATGAGGTAGGAAAATGATGTGGATATATTGAAGCAACATCTCAAGACATCAGTCAGGAAGTTAAAGCTTGGTCGCAAATGGGTCTTCCAAATGGACAAGGACCCCAAGCATACTTCCAAAGTTGTGGCAAAATGGCTTAAGGACAACAAAGTCAAGGTATTGGAGTGGCTATCACAATGCCCTGACCTCAATTCCATAGAATATTTGTGGGCAGAACTGATAAAATGTGTATGAGCAAGGAGGCCTACAATCCTGATCCAATTACACCAGCTCTGTTAGGAGGAATGGTCCAAAATTCACATAACTTATTGTGGGACGTATGTGGAAGGCTACCCGAAACATTTGACCCAAGTTAAACAATTTAAAGGCAATGCTGCCAAATACTAATGTAGTGTATTTCTGATCCACTAGGAATGTGATGAAAGAAATAAAAGCTGAAATAAATATTTCTCTCTACTATTATTCTGACATTTCACATTCTTAAAATTAAGTGGTGACTGACCTAAAACAGGGAATTATTTCTAGGATTAAATGTCATGAATTTTGAAAAACTGAATTTTAATGTATTTGGCTAAGGTGTATGTAAACTTCCGACTTCAACTGTAAGTAATTTCGCTTGACTGGTAGGCTCGTGTCACTGGACAGCTCGGATGTGCTTCCCTTCGTAGTCTGTAATGGTTTGCATGCCCTGCCATATCCGATGATTGTCCCAACCAGTGTAGTACGATTCAATCTTAGTCTTGTATTGGCGCTTTGCCTGTTTGAAGGTTCGTCTGAGGGAAGAGCGGGATTTCTTCTAAGCTCCTTCAATATGGCAGTTCTAGCCTTTAGCTCAGTGCAAATGTTGCCTGTAATCCATGGCTTCTGATTGGGGTATATATGTACGGTCACTGTGGGGACAACGTCATTGATGCACTTATTGATAAAGCCAGTGACTGATCTGGTGTACTCCTCAATGATATCGGAAGAATCCCAGAACATATTCAAGTCTGTGCTAGCAAAATAGACCTGTAGTTTAGCATCTGCTTCATCTGACAACTTTTTTATTGACTGAGTCATTGGTGCTTCCTGCTTAAATTATTGCTTGTCAGCAGGAATCAGGAGGATAGAATTATGGTCAGATTTGCCAAATGGAGGGCTATGGAGATCTTTGTATGCATCTCTGTGTGTTAAGTAAACCTCAAACACATGGAATAAATCAGTACAATTACATAATTCTTCTCTCTGTGATACAGAATACTTGGCTGCCTCTGGAAGGTTGATTCATGGCTGTGCCAAAGTTCACACTGATGGTGTTGTGAATGAAAATGTTGATTTGTTTTGCTTCTGAATTATGACTTTCAAGGTCCCTGGCTGACAAAAATGATTTTGTTTCCATGTCCTCTTTGTTTAATTGTTACATTGTATAGTAATAGGGCATGACATTATATTTGTAGAAATAATTTATAAAGTGGGGAATATTACCTGTGAAAGTTAGCTTTTTAATCAGCTTGTTGTTAAAATCAGCCTAATCTACTGTATACAATATAATTTATTCAATGACATTGTCATTCTTCATGCTAATGCTTGATATTAGGCTAATGATATGGACTGGATGCTGATTGTTGCTGGTTTGGCTGATAATCAATTACAGTGTGAATGGTGCACATAGCCTCCCCATGCTGCACTCATATATATATATATATATATATATATATATATATATATATATATATATATATATATATATATATATATAAAAATAAATAAATATATATATATATATATAAATAAAAGAAGAGAGAGAGAGAGAGAGAGAGAGAGAGAGAGAGAGAGAGAGAGAGAGAGAGAGAGAGAGAGAGAGAGAGAGAGAGACTCCTCCAGGAACTGTTTACACACAGGCAAATCTAAACTAAATTCTCCCTCGCTCCTGGTGGCCTTTCATCCCTCCATCTTATCCCTCCATCCCTGAAGGAGGAGAGGAGAGGAGCAGTATTAACCCACTGAGGTTCTGACATGATAATTACATCGCAGGTTCCGGATTTTTACAGCACCTGCAATAAGGTACAGTCATGGTTAGAATATTTACACCAAAGTATTCTATCACACAAGCATGATACATGAACACATTTTTTTCAATGAAAATTCAAGCAAGATGAGTATACTGACAGTATGCCTCAGTTAATGAGTGAGCTTACAGAAGGTATTTGATAGAACATTATTACAAAAATGTTCTTACCTATTTTGTATCACTTCACAGCTAATTTAATAGTAGATACTGTATTAACTCTGTTCAGCTCACCGCTTGTTGGCTGATTCTTCATGAAAGCACTAACAACATATCCCCAATGACAATCTGTGTGACAAATGGTTTTCTCCCAAGGTGCATCATATCTACATAACTAATGGAGTGTTACTGTACATCATGACTCATTTACATTATAAAACATCTGCAGATATCTAAGACTGTGGCTACTCAGTCTAATTAGGTAAACACCCTGCAGTTATTCTACAGAATACCTCACTGAAAAACACACTACAGTTATAGTTTCTTGTCATCCTTTAAAGACATGCTCTGAAACTTTGGAGACTACTATGTATTTTTTTAAACCTTCTACTTTCTGCTGCATGTGTCATTGTGTAGTTCATACATACATAATTTCTGTTTTTACCTCAATTAAGGCAGGTCACCCGTGATATAAGCCAGTATTCAACCTCCATCCATATCTGAGGAAGTTGGGAGATGACGTTGCCACTAGGGGCAACAGTGAGTGCTGTTTCCTTGAAGTAGGCTTTTGTTTTGCAAGGGCGTTGTGGACAAGGTTGGCAGATGGGTGTAAGCATGTTGCTCAATTAGCCACGAAATCCCTAGTTTGAAAGCAACTGTTTTTCTGAAAGCTGTGCTGTGCCATTTTCCCTACATTTCTCCCAACATGGGCCTGCCACCTAGCAATTTGAGTTCAACCAATGAGCTTTAGTCCCTTACCATATGACTAACAGCTAGCATGTTGCACATGATGCACCACAGCAGAGCGAGAGAGTGAGAGCAATGACGTTGTGCACATACAGTATCTGCACATAATTATGTGACTTCGTACGCAATGTTCAGGGACCCCTTTTGGCTCGTGAGCATTAATTTCAGAACTACTGGCTAAAAAGTGTTCAAAAGTATCTGAGCATCTCTTTAAGATAGTCATTCTACTGTGAAGACATAATCCCAAGGTATTAGTTGCTCTTTTCCTAATTCCTAAACATTGTCGCTGGTTATTCTTTTCCTCAAGGCCAATAATATAACCAACACAAACTCCAGACATTACCAATGCCTGTACCAAGATGGTCATTTTGGCTAAGTTCTTTACCTAGTGATCCCATGCATACAATCAGAATCGTACACAAAAATTGCCCAACCATGTAATGAATGGTTGTATTATATGGGCTCCTAGCCTTGTTCCCTTTGTTGTAGCTAGCCTACCTTCCATCAGTGGCCCTGAATACTTATGACCAAGCATTGTTTTTACCGCTTTGAACTTGCATTGCATTCATTTGCATGAAAATGAACATGCAAATTATTTCTTAATTCCTATTTTGGCATGGCACGACTCTAGTATTTGTTCTGAATAATTTGGCGCTGAACCATTAGCAGGTAGCCTAATACAAGGTTTGGCTGTGAATGGGGCCCTTTTCTAATGTTTTTAATTCCATTGAAATAAATTACTCCCAGCGCAGTCGGGGCTTTGAATAATGTACAACCTTATCATCACAAAGACTTAAAGCACGCATTCATTGCATAAAAAAAGTAATTTTAGACTAAAAGAATTGTGGTGAATTCACAAGAGATTGATTGATGTTAAAATTATAAACAATAAGGCTCTATTTACAGTGCCAATGCATATATCATTACAAAGTTATCAGAATGTATATAGAATGCATATATAAGCTGTTGTGTGATTGTGTGTGTGTGTGTGTGTCTATGCATTGTATTTCAACATTTTAAAAAATATATTTGAACGTTTTGGGCTGTTAAAATGATCTATGTGCATAAATTCCCTTTGGTAGTTGCATTTATCTGTGTGCTCGCCCTATATCACTTACAGTAAATGCAAAACCCAGGCTGAATGTGAATCAAATGAGCAGATACCTTACATAACAATCCAGACCACATTGCTCCTTATTCACAGTACAATTTGTCCTTTAAAAACCTTTAAACGTGAGACTCTCATATCTCTCTCTCTCTCTCTCTCTCTCTCTCTCTCTCTCTCTCTCTCTCTCTCTCTCTCTCTCTCTCCTCCATTTAGTTAGGAGCCTGATGTGCAGTTCCATTGAGAAGCTATATCTCTCTATGAAATACGTATTTTGTTTAGTTAATGCTTTTCAGTCAAATGTACCTTTCAATATGAGCCGTTGTTAAGCAACGCTTATCCCTGCACTTACATGAGGCAAGTGAGATGTTATAATGACACTACAAGATACCTCTAGACTGCGTGGATGTTAGACATTTGATGGCTTAGTGTCCTCAATTTGACTGTCACAAATGTACTTAGAGTAAGACTTTCTAGTAATGTATTATTTTGGCACACCATTTTCTTCTAAATCTGTTGTTACGTATATTATCAACTAAATATATGCATCATGGAAAGTACATCCATCTTGATGCTTTGTGATCGTAGAAATTCAACTCTCCAACCTTTCAATCGGATTCATGTAATAAATATAAGGCAGATGAGAAATAAAATTGTTTTTTTTCCAACCATGTTTCATTCATTGGCTGTTGCCCTTCCTCTTTCCCCTGAAACACTATGTGTTAACTTTGTGTTGAGAAACAGGGTGCCCCCCGTTCTCTTTCTGTGGCAGCTATCCTCGTTTCACTAATTTTCCCACAGAGAGCTGCCAGGCCTAATATAGGCTTAGGCGATGTCCCCTGAACAAGGTATGGAGAAGGTTGCGATTGTTTTCTGGCCAACACACCACACTACTACAAATTAGTGATGGGAAGTTTGGCTCTTTTTACTGACTCAGATCTTTTCAACTTGCTCAGTCAAAATAATTCATTTTTCGACTAATTTCATTCATTTGAGACAGTAATGCCCAGAGCACGCAGAACCCCCTACAGGTGAACGATGAACTGAAAACTCAAAAGAGTCATGATTCTTCAAGCCTCTCCTCACATGTCGTTCCCAATAAGGGGCTTATTGGAGCTGTCATTTGTAACTGAGACTTGTAAAAGTGTACTTCAAATAATGTACATTTGTTAATATAGGCATACAAATAATATTATTCCTTGATACATTTGAAACACGGTCTAGTTGTGGCCGCAACTGGACTAGATTGTGAACGGCTCTTGCCAGAATGCATTGATTGATTCCCATGAGGGTGAAAGTTGCCTACCGTTCACAAACTGTCCCCCCCTCCAAACGATTTGTTTTTGAGTTCGAGGTTGTGTATGTTTTGGTTCGACAAAGCTGTGTCCATCGTGACATTCAATAATCAATTCATTTAATTAATTCTTGCACCATACGATCAGTTACCAGTTCTAAACATGTATTTTTCTTCTCTATGCTGCCTGCAGCATGATATATTTTACAATTATTGGTCGGAGCACGTCTTCGGAGACACTGAGCCAGAGGAGCGCGTATTAATCCTGCTGTAGAATTCATTGCGGCCAGCCAGCAGGTCAAACGAACGACTAAAATGAACGAGTCACTCAGAAAAATGAATCATTGCTCTCGAGTCAGTAAAAAGAGTCCTTCAAAAAGAACAAATCGTTCACAAACTGCACATGACTTCTACAAATGCCTCTGCACCACCACCATTCAACATTTTAACCTCTGGTGAAAGGCACTGAAAACAAACACATATTTTTTGCAAACACATTGGCATATTGTTATACTTAAAAAACTGAATTACTGCATTTGAAAACGCTTTAATTGAAATCGTGTTATCTTTCTTGCCAGTATGATGCATTACTTGATTTCAAGTACTATTTATTGTAAATATTGCTATTCATATATATGGAATATATATACAGTTGATGTCGGAAGTTTACATACACTTAGGTTAGCATCATTAAAACTAGTTTTTCATCCACTCCACAAATTTCTTGTTAACAAACTATAGTTTTGCCATCTACTTTGTGCATGACACAATTCATTTTTCCAACAATTATTTACATACAGATTATTCCACATATAATTCACAATATCAAAATTCCAGTGGGTCCGAGGTTTTACATACACTAAGAAAATTATGTCATGGCTTTAGAAGCTTCTGATAATTAACATCATTTGAGTCAATTGGAGGTGTAACTGTGGATGGATTTCAAGGCCTACCTTCAAACTCAGTGCCTCTTTGCTTGACATCATGGGAAAATCAAAAGAAATCAGCCAAGACCTCAGACACATTATTGTAGACCTCAGACACATTATTGTAGACCTCCACAAGTCTGGTCCTCTGGTCTGATGAAATAAAAATAGAAATGTTTGGCCATATTGACCATCGTTATGTTTGGAGGAAAAAGGAGGAGGCTTGCAAGACAAAGAACACCATCCCAACCGTGATGCACGGGGGTGGCAGCATCATGTTGTGGGAGTGCTTTGCTGCAGGAGGGACTGGTTCACTTCACAAAATCGATGGCATCATGAGGAGGAAAATTATGTGGATACATTGAAGCAACATCTCAAGACATCAGTCAGGAAGTTAAAGCTTGGTCACAAATGGGTCTTCCAAATGGACCATGACCCCAAGCATACTTCCAAAGTTGTGGCAAAATGGCTTAAGGACAACAAAGTCAAGGTATTGGAGTGGCCATCCCAAAGCCCTGACCTCAATCTTATAGAACATTTGTGGGCAGAATTGATCAAGCGTGTGCGAGCAAGGAGGCCTACAAACCTGACTCAGTTACATCAGATCTGTCAGGAGGAATAGGCCAAAATTCACACGATTTATTGTGGGAAGCTTGTGAAAGGCTACCCGACACGTTTGACCCAAGTTAAACATTTTAAAGGCAATGCTACCAAATACTAATTGAGTGTCTGTAAACTTCCGACCTGCTGGGAATGTGATGAAAGGAAGAAAAGCTGAAATAAATCATTCTCAATACTATTATTCTGACATTTCACATTCTGAAAATTAAGTGGTGATCCTAACTGACCTAAAACAGGGAATTTTTACTCGGATTAAACATCAGGAATTGTGAAAAACTGAGTTTAAATGAGGGATGCCAAATTGTTGATAACACTTTCATTCCCCAAGACACTTCTGTATACTATAGATGCACTGGGCTATATCAGGTCTACACTAGTTTCTCTTAAACAGGCTGTAAACAGTGCATGCAAGATGTGGTTCTGGGTTCTTAGATCAGGTCCTCCCTGACTTAGTTGAGGGGATCTGATGTACCAGAGAGTGTTTTGCTGGCACTGCTTGTTAGTGTTTATGTGTGTGTGTGTGTGCATGTGTGCGTGTGTGCGTGAATGCTTGTGTGTGTGCTCTACTGACACTATGCTTGTTAGTGTGTGTGTGTGTGTGTGTGTGTGTGTGTGTGTGTGTGTGTGTGTGTGTGTGTGTGTGTGTGTGTGTGTGTGTGTGTGTGTGTGTGTGTGTGTGTGTGTGTGTGTGTGTGTGTGTGTGTGTGTGTGTGCGTGTGTGCGTTTGTGCTCTACTGACACTATGCTAGTTAGTGTGTGTGGATACAGCACCACTTGTAGTCAACGCATCTCAGACACATCTTTAATTTCCTTGTCTAAACACAATGCTAACCCTGTGACTTACAGAGCAGGCTGGAGACAGGCAGAGACAGGCAGAGCAACAAGCCTTGGCCACTGATACCTCTGAACAGTCTCTTCTCTGGGTGAACTCTGAGCCTGTCAGCTCAACTCACACTCCCCGCGATGTTGATACACGCAGACACATTGGCTGCATCTAAATTGCTACCCTATTCCCTACATAGTGCACTACGTTTGACTATGCCTTGATGGAACCTGGTCAAAAGTAGGGCACTATATAGGAAATAGGGTGCCATTTGCAATGCACTTACTGACACTTATCTTCCTCTTGCACAGCTGCTTGTTGTGTCAGGAAACAAAACGTCAAGCTGTAAAATGACAGTCTAGATAACCAGACATTGTAACAAACCTTCCGTACATTTCCTATTCTGTCCCAGACAGAAAAGATAATAAAGACTATGGAAGAAAGGACAACATGAAAACACGTTGAAATATTTCCTTCCACATGCTGAACATTGCCGCAGTCTTTTTACTCTCTGCAAGGGTGTGAATATCATTAGTTTAACATGAACAACTTATACTAAGAGACAATCAAAGGCTTTGGTTGCAACCCAAATGGCAACCTATTTCCCTATGGGCCCTGGTCAAAAGTAGTGGACTGTAGACCTGTGGAAAGTGGAATGTCTCTCAGACTCTCCCACAGACCACAGTAGAGCCCACTTACGAAATAACTCTGAAAGCCTACGCATGGAGCTATTAAGAAAGCACCGTTCCTCATTAAACAAAAACATGAAGTCTTTAGATGAGTTGTTAACAGGGAGATGCCTAGTGTGATCTGGTCCAGATTGAAATGCATTTAATGCAAAGTAACATGACTGTTGGGATGGTAGTGGCCATGGCTTCAGTCCCATCAGCATTAGTTAGAGTGCCTTATCGTAGCAAAATGGCTGACCCTGAGGGATGGGCCGGACTGGGAGTGTTTTAACGCACACACTAGGACTTTACAGAGTGGAGGGACATGACATGCGCAAAGGCCTATCAACCCAATCATGTCAGAGGGAAAGGTATCACAATGATCAAGTCATAGTTTTGATTCAAGTCACAATGTATTTTGTAAATGAATATGCATTAGGAAATGTGACATTGCTGCATGTATCAGACCTTATTCAGCAAAGTTGTGACTTCTATGAAACAGAAACAGCAACAGTGACGTCAGACAGAGATGTCTCATGGGTGACCCATGTGTTAGTAGTCCGGTAAAGTTAGACCAGACGGAGTAGATCTGTGACCTGTAAGAAGCCTGAAGTCTTGTAGTTGCATTAGTAATTAGACTGCATAAACTGACCCCAGGCCTGTCACACAGTGACACTGCTTACACATCCCTTAAACAGCTTGTCTACACATGCCCATGCTTTGGAGGTCAATACTGCAAGTAAATGTGTGCATCCTCTGGAATTACAGTAGTAGGTTACAACTGAAGTTAGATGAAACCATGATCAGTCACACACAGTAGCTAGCTAGTGCTCAATAAATAAATAACAAATGTCTTAATGTCACGTCCTGACCATAGAGAGCCTTTTTATTCTCTATTTTGGTTAGGTCGGGGTGTGACTAGAGTGGGTAATCTAGGTTGTTTATTTCGATGTTGGCCTGGTATGGTTTCCAATCAGAGGCAGCTGTTTTTTGTTGTCTCTTATTGGAGATCATATTTAGGCAGCCATTTCCCCACTGTGTTTTGTGGGATCTTGTTTATGTGTAGTTGCCTGTGAGCACTTCATTTACTTCATGTTTTGTTCGTTCTTTATTGTTTGTGTGCGTTTCATTCAATAAACATGTGGAACTCATATCACGCTGTGCTTTGGGCCGAATGTTATCACAACGATCGTGACACTTAAAATATGTAGGCAGACTGTATACCTCTAACATTGTTGAGATATGTTATTGTTTCACTTTCGCAATTATAACAGGATGAGGAGAGAAAACGTGTATTTATCGCAAGTGCAGAAATACACATCTAAAATGATTACCACTAAGACAATATCAGACAGAGAGGAGATTGTTTTGTTTACCCATTCTGCTATTTATACAGTAAATATGGCAGGAACTGGAAGTCTAGTGGTGACAGGCCTGTATCACAAAGACCGGAGACCTGAAATATGATTGTAGGACCAAATATACTTCTATTTCTAGACGTAGTTTATGGCAATAGTACCGGAATTGAATAAACCTCAGCATCTATCAAATGACATACCTTTTCGATATGAAGTGGAGTTACCATGCATGTTATTTATTTGTTTGACCAACAATTCACTCAAACCATTGCCTTTCTAACACTATAAACACTTCTTATCATCTATATAACTATGGAAATGGACAAATTGCATTGCCACAATTGAGACACTTCCAATATGATTTTATTGACCAAATATTGATGTTAATTCTGGCTTAATTAAAGGTTCAGCATATGTTCAGTACACCAGCTCAATTTGTGGGCGATATTCATTAGATAGTGCAGTTGTGGGAACTTAGAGTCTGTGAAATTGCTTCAATGTGCCGAGGGTTTCTCTAAGGGTTTGTTCTATTATTCCCAATATGCTTCTTTATCTACCGCTTCAGTAGGACTGTGAATACTGGGGAATATAAATCAGTTTGATCTGACAATGTATTATCATATATTAAACTTTCAAATGACATGGAAAAACATTTGCAATATCAAACATCATGGAGTGGGGAGTGGTGGGATGGTAAAGGGAGGGGAGAGGAGGGACTAGGGGATAACCAAGGCTCCCCAATAAAAAGCAATCGCTGCTCAATAAAAAGGCAGTAGTCACATCTTCAGTGTCGGAGATAAATATTCCCCTGTCAGAAACCCGGGAATAGTCCGATCTCTTTAGGATTAATGCCAGTTTTAAAAATACTTCATAAAGCATGGAGTGGAACATGGCGACATCAAGTGAGAGAAGGACATTTTAAACATTGGCATTTTGTTCACGAGGTAAATTCATGGTGTACTGCTAAGAATATTTATTTGAAAGTAGATGAGCACTCAGAGAGTGGAGTGGTAGGCTGTTGGGTAGAGACGAGGAGGAGGAGGAGGAGGAGGAGGAGGAGGAGGAGGAGGAGGAGGACTGAAAGGGAAAGGACTGTCTTCTCGTCTGCTCCTGCCATCATGGAGTAATTAGTTATGTTTAGTGAGTCAGAGAGACACTTGGAACACTAGAGAATATATCTCCCTTTCCCTTCACACACCCTCTTTCTGAAGAATATCTGTCCCATTTCCTTTAAAGTTATAATTAATAATGGTGCAATGTTTTTAGCACGTTTCACACGAAAACAACACTTTATCTATATACTGTATACAGCACATGAATGCAAGATATACCATGTATACCTTTCTCTAAATATATATTTCTCTAAATATATCTCTCATTCACTTTACACAATGTGTTTGGCACGTTTCAAACAATTAACAACACTTAAGCTACAGTACTGTATATAGGCAACATGAATGTATGAGAGATCATGCTATCTCTCTCTCTACCTTTAGTGACTCTATACGGATATACTGTACCTCTGCACAGAGGGAGGTTAAAGGGAAAACTAAGCCCATGCTGAGACCCAGTATTAGACCCATGACCACCCATAGTGTTGGTGCTGCCCAGTCGGCCCCTCAATCAGCCCTGTGGTACAGAGAGGAGTCAGTGGTGCAGAGAGGTTATACACTAATGGACAGCAACAAGAACAAGAACACTGCTGCTGATTATAGTAGCAGCTCTCTCATAAATTCCTTTATGGCACTCAAAGAAATACTGTAATTTCTTGCTCTCATTCAAGTCTGTAGTTAACTTTCTGCATGACAATAAGCGGTTAGTCATAAGGACAAATTTCGAAAGCTGTGATATTGAACATGATTAACCACTGTGGTCTGTCCTAATAATACGAGAGGTGAAAAGTGAAAGGATCTAGTGTGTGCTTGTGTGTGTGTGCTTGTATGTGTAGTGTGTGCCTGCCTGTGTGCACGTGTACATGTGAATTACTGTGGCTCCCAACCCTAATTGTGAGGAGGGGGGGCCACGGGGGGACTAATAATAAAGCTGCCACGACTACAACAGTGTTTGAAGACATAGTTACCATGATCATCAACTCATGACAGGGAATAGTGTGCAATTCTTCCCCTCTGCGATCAGGGATGGTAGGCCATGCTAGGTCAGTCCCTCTCTTCCTGCCTTCCTCTGCCAGTAGACTAATAATAAAGCTGCCAGATTGATTTAAAGAGCTGGTGGCAGCATTGTGAGACACCATCAGATGTACAATAATTCATAAGTCTAAAACAATAAAGGATGAATCAATAGTAGTGTGAGTATAAACCATTTTTCCTTCCTCTTTTCTCTGTGTCAACGCTCAGGAGAAAAGGCACAATTTAATTGTGGAAAAATTGCTGGACACACAATATAGAGATTACTCTGAAAGCTCTGGCAGGGTACAGAGGGAGGGGGGCTTCCAATAATACAATAGAAGTTCTTTGGTAAAGTTTGTAGCATTTCTGAAATATACTGCATGAGAATAGTGATCTTCATACACTCCCAACATTTAGTGGTTTAGCAACTGATTCATGACAACAAACTATTTGTTTTCGTGTTAACAGTTGTAAATGAAAAGATCCATTTTGATTTCAATCACAGAAGAAGTAAAAAAACAGAAGTAGATCCAAAACAGTTGCACACGAAATCCATCAAGCCATTAACTATTCAATACAATGAATTATGATGTGCTGTAAACTGAACTTCTAGAGAGCCTCTTCTCCTCTATTAAAGTGGGAAGTTTACATTTAGCAAAACTGCTGAATGTAATTAGAGAGAAGAAAAAATACTGTATCTGGCTCCATCTGCAAAAAACTTCTTGACGGCTGGCTGTCAGAGTGTGTTCATCCCTAATGCATGTATTAATCTCTCTCTGCCTGATTTGGTCTGAAGAAGTGAATGACTCAGTCATCTCATCAGATCCTCTGCAGTCGTTCCTCCTCCTCCCTCTAAACCTCTGCTCTGTACATGTTAATGAGAACCTGCTGTCTGGTTTCATACCACAGACAGACTCCTGGTTTCATACCACAGACAGGCTCCTGGTTTCATACCACAGACAGACTCCTGGTTTCATACCACAGACAGACTCCTGGTTCCATACCAGAGACAGACTCCTCTAGCCATTACGGATGGCTTAAACATGCAATAAACGGGTTCATTAAAAAGCATCAGTTCAATGGATCTAACTACTGTACTTTTTGTACCTTCTGAACATCACCTTAATCTCAGGTTGCGTCCCAAATGGCATCCTATTCCGTATGGGCTCTTGTCAAATGTAGTGTACTGTATAGGGTATAGGCTGGCATGTGGGACGCACACCTCAGTGTAGTCTTATTAGAATGTGTAAATCAGGGCTATAGGCTTATAGGAGAATAGGAGGAGAGACGCCATAAAGAAAGATGTACTGCTGGGTGAGAATAAGCAGAGGCAAGGAGACTCAGAGCTACTAAAAGAACACATCAAAGTGGAGTAAACACATGTTGACACTCATCATTTCCCCTAATGGAGGATGGAGTGAGGAAAGAGGGACATGAGAGGGAGGGAGAGAAAAAGAGAGATGTGTTTACTTAGTGCCTGCCCCTACTTTAGAAAAGCAAAGTGCTCTGGAAATACAACTTCATCAAAGTCTCATTGTTACTGTTTATACATGCCATCTCTAATGTGTCATTGTTACTGTTTATACATGCCATCTCTAATGTGTCATTGTTACTGTTTATACATGCCATCTCTAATGTGTCATTGTTAGCAGGAGCTCTATTTGTCAGTTGGACTGGATTTCAAGAGATTTGAGATATGTCAAAAATAACTATACATGTAATATATGGATGTGCCCAGAAAAAGTATACACAACATCTTTGTTTGTTAATGTAAAGACATTAGAGAAATGAAATGGTATGTGGGTAATCCTTGTTCTTAATTACAGAACCTTTGATTTGGCAGGATTTGGGGGTGGAAACTGGCAACATAACCCTGAGAGATGTGTGGTGAGGCTGCTGTCAGTGTTTAAAACCGTCTAGTGTTGCCAAGTAAGCAGCAGATCTGTCTTCATATAGTACTATCTCATGGTAATAGTGATGTACTATCTCATCTGCTCTGTCCCAAAGGGCATCCTATTCCCATTATAGTGCATTACTTTTGACCAGGGCCCGTAGTTCTCTGGTGAAATGCAGTGCACTTTTTAGAGAATAAGGTGCCATTTGGGACATACTGAGTATCTATGCCTGCCTGCTTGGAGGAACAATCAGCCCTCCAGCATTAAAGTGTTGCTCTATTTCCTCCTGCACAATGACAAATAAAGGGTAACACACAATGTCCCAGTTCTGTATGGACTGTATGAACAGTGTTTTATCAACCACAACACACATGCACACCAGACGCATGCAGACCTGCATCAAATACAATCAAATGTTATTCGTCACGTACACAGTTTACGCAGGTATAAAAGGTTCAACGAGATGCTTGTGCGCTAGCTACCTTAACATTGCGGGACAATAATCACCACACATCAATATTAGAAGAGGCCGTATGCCTAGTAATAGCATGATATGTACACAATAGGAAATACAATATAGATAATTAATGTGCTTTGTCAAGTACAACTGTATTTACACATATAAAGTGGTTATTGTCTTGGTCTCGCAGTCAAATAAATAGTATATAATGGAACAGCAGCATTGACTGTGTGTGTGTGTGTGTGTGTGTGTGTGTGTGTGTGTGTGTGTGTGTGTGTGTGTGTGTGTGTGTGTGTGTGTGTGTGTGTGTGTGTGTGTGTGTGTGTGTGTGTTTGGGTGTTTGTGTGCTTGTGTGAAAAGGTTGGATGTGTGGACAGTCAGTGCAAATAGTCTCCAAGGTGAAGATAGTCTTTAAGGTGTAAATAGTCTTCAAGGTACAGATAGTCTCTAAAGTGTAGATAGTCTCTAAAGTGCAGATAGTCTCTAAAGTGCAAATAGTCTCTAAAGTGCAGATAGTCTCTAAAGTGCAGATAGTCCCTAGGGTGCAGATATTCTCTAAGGTGCAGATAGTCTCTAAGGTGCAGATAGTCTCTAAGGTGCAGATCATCTCTAAAGTGCAGATTGTCTTTAAAATGCAGATAATCTCTAAAGTGCAGGCCTGTGTAGGGAGGCAGCTAGGGTTAGCTGTTCAGCAGCGTCTAATGGCCTGGTGTTAGAAGAAGTCTCAGAGCCTGTTGGTCCGAGACCCGATCCTCTGATACCGCTTGACAGATGGTCCTTGACGACCTTTTGGGCCTTTCTCAAACACCGCCTGGTGTAGATGTCCTGGAATGCAAAGGAGCTTGCCCACGGTGATGTGTTGGGCTGTCCGCACCATCCTCTGTAGAGCCTTGTGGATGAGGGTGGTGCAGTTTCTGTACCAGGCGGTGCAGTACCAGGTGGAGATGCAGGGTGGATGCACCAGTCTTTTCTCATATATAATTCAGTTTATTCCAGGATTATAAGCATTAATAAATTATCTTTAAGCATTTATAATGGCCTATTAATGGATGTTCTGCATTCTGTCTTCTGCACTCTGTCCTATCCTTTCTCTCTCCCACCCCTTAGTCAGAGTGAGTCTGTCTGGACCACTCAATGATTTTCTTTCCCTCCAAGAGAAAATCGCTGCTTTAAAGAGTGTCTCATATTGTGAAAATTGCCTTTAATTTATAGCAATTTTCCATAATCATGGAGAGAGAGCTCTTTTGGCTGATGTGTTTTGTTAAGTGAGCAGAGAAAAAGCCTTATCGAGCCTTTATTATCTTATTTTATTTTATAGATCAGAAAACGAGGCTATAGGGGCCTCCCGAGTGGCGCAGCGGTCTAATGCACTGCACTAGAGGCATTACTACAGACCCGTGTTCATTCCCAGGTTGTGCCACAACCGACCGTGGCTGGGAGTCCCATAGGACGGTGCACAACTGGCCCAGACTCGCCCCGGTTAGGGTAGGGTTTGGCTGGTGGGGCTTTACTTGGCACATCGCACTCTAGTGTCTCCTTGTGGCGGGCCGGGTCCCTGCAGGCTGACTCCGGTCGCCAGTTGAACAGTGTTCCCTCTGACACATTGGTGCGGCTGGCTTCCGGGTTATGCTGGCGGGTGTTAAAGAGCGCGGTTAGGGGGGTCATGTTTCAGAGGACGCATGACTCAACCTTCGCCTATCCCGAGCCAGTTGGGTAGTTGTAGCCATGAGACAAGATTGGGGAGATATATATATATATATATATAGAAAACGAGGCTATAGCAAATTAGTTACCAAAGCATTACTGTATCTTAATAATGCTCAATTAAGTCAAGCCATGTAGGTTGTCTATCTGTAGTTCATTCATATACAGTCAGCTACACATACATTCCCTCCTCTCTGTTCCCCTGAAACTGATATGTGATAGCTAAATTGGCACACACTCACACAAAGACCATAGAATAGGTATGTTATTAATTTGCTAGATCTGTTTTAAAGGCTGCTAACATGCTGTATATAACAACTGAATTGGAGTACTGTAGTTGTTTCTGTCTTGATGCATGGTGCATACAGGGTGAACACTGCAGAAGGTAATGGTAACATTAAATAATCATGCCTACAGAGTTACAGCCTCATGTTCAGGCTTTTTTGTACTGAGTGCTGGTGTGCACCATTTCAAGTTCAACAACATATGCTCTCACCAGCATTAAAGTGTTCCCAAACCTTCCTCTACATCCTGTAGACTTAGTGTACTCTTTATCTATCTATCTGTATATATATATGTGTATATATAGAGAGAGGGGGGAGAGGGAGAGACAGGGAGAGAGATTCAAGGAAGAATTCAGATTCCTCCTCCTTTCATGTATTTTCCTCTCTCTCTCTCTCTCTCTCTCTCTCTCATTTATTTGAGAGTTCAGCACTCAGATGACTTCAGAGAGTGTTGCAGACAGAGAACACTTGGGAGGCAGCAGCCATGATGATCGGGGAGGTTCTCTCCAACTCTTAGTTTTGATATGTAGTTGAAGATCGCTGATGAATCATGACATGCTCTAAGGACCCGGGGATGGACGGAACGGATCCGGAGGCCATTTTTTCTGCCACTGCAGAGTCGCTGTAATTTCAATGATTCTCTTAAAGTAAAGAGTAATTAAGATTCTGATACAGGCACATGCAGCTCTGCTCATTGTGACCCTTGGGCTTATACTTTCTGATATTTTGGGGAGAACAAAAGCATGGATAGATAGCCGTTTCTAACTTTGACATTCCCAATAAACCCTTCATCTGTGGAATTTCTATTCCTTTACGAGCATATGGGTATGTATCACAGCCATGGACATAGAAAGAACATTTAAATAAGAGAAATGTGAAAATGTGCTTGAGAGAAAATGCAGAGAAAATGTGCTTGATAAACATGTTGTCATCTGCCAAGCAGCTGAGGGGCAAGAACAGGGAGCATGCCAAACAGGGAGATTACCATTCCTAATCCCTCCCTCTCAGGTGCCATGATCCCTTTCCTCATGGTCTGTCCCCTGCCTATCACACACCAACACTGACACGCCAATGTAGACTATTAGCACCAGCCACAAAAAACTCACGGGTCATGACTGAAAAACAAAAGACTGTCACTTTCTCATGATAGCTATACACAAATACCCCACTCAGATACAATAGTTACTAGTTTTATTTTGATGTACGGTAGGAGGATTTGCTGTTTAGAATTTGAATGGCTGTAGCCTACACTGGATTGGTTTTGAAGTTAGTCTATAGAGGAGATTTGTGAGTAATTTGTTTTATGGTATTAGCACCAACTATGTGATTATGAATGCTACACTACCTTGCATTTGCTGGTAATCACTGGAGGAGATAAACTATCTTTCACCTACCTTTTGTTTATTTCATGCTTGGCTTATAATTCTAGAGGTGCAAACAAACAGACAATTGCTTCACATGCTGATGAGAATCCACATTGCACAGAGACAATGAAAATATCTTTAAAATAAAAAATGTTTTAAACAATCTATCATCTTCACTTATTACGTTATGCAGACTATTTTCTCTATGTCGTTCAATTTAATTGTAGGATAAGAGCATACATTCTTTCTGTCTTCAGTTTGATTATGAAAACCTACAGAGCTGTGAATTGTGTTTGAATAAATAACATACCAACGGAAAATAGGACTTTGAAAGGTTCAGTTAACTTTAATCCTTCAATAGAAAAGTAGCTTCATCTGTGAGGTCGAGTAGATGGTTTGTGAATAAATGATGTCTTTACACTGTAATTTGAGAGGTACATACTTTTTAAGTGTTTTAGAGAAAATATGAATTAGATTTGGTTGTCAACTCGGATAAAGATATTATTCTATCTAAGTCTACAGAGATCTTTACTTACTCAAGGTTAGCACATGATTCGACCACCATCTCTGGGCCTACATTAGCATGGAGACCAGAGGGTACTGTACTGAACAGCACAGAGAGCCAGTTGAAACATAAAATAGGATTATAAATGAGTATTTACTAAGGGATTAACATCTCTGTCCGAATCCTCTGTCAATCAAGACAGGGAGTGATTACGTCCATATCCTTTACACCAGACAGAAATAACACTAAAAAAAATCTTAGTCTCTTTATCATTATCTACTGTAGTATATCCTGAGTTACTAATGTATGTCAGTTATACAAAGAGTTTTGAGCAAGAGTTTGTCCTAAAATATCATAATATTGGATAATGGATTTATTAAATTAGGCAGTATATGCTATATATCTATATACATATATATAACATTGAAGTCGGAAGTTTACATACACCAAATACATTTAAGCTCAGTTTTTCAAAATTCTTGACATTTAATCCTAGTAAAAATTCCCTGTCTTTGGTCAGTTAGTATCACCACTTTATTTTAAGAATGTGAAATGTCAGAATAATAGTAGAGAGAATTATTCATTTCAGCTTTTATTTATTTCATTACATTCCCAGTGGATCAGAAGTTTACAGACACTCAATTAGTATTTGGTAACATTGCCTTTAAATTGTTCAACTTGGGTCAAACGTTTTGTGTAGCCTTCCACAAGCGTCCCACAATAAGTTGGGTGAATTTTGGCCCATTGCTCCTGACAGAGCTGGTGTAACTGAGTCAGGTTTGTAGGCCTCCTTGCTCACACACAATTTTTCAGTTCTGCCCAGAAATGTTCTATAGGATTGAGGTCAGGGCTTTGCGATGGCCACTCCAATACCTTGACTTTGTTGTCCTTAAGCCATTTTGCAACAACTTTGGAAGTATGCTTGGGGTCATTATCCATTTGGAAGACCCATTTGTGACCAAGCTTTAACTTCCTGACTGATGTCTTGAGATGTTGCTTCAATATATAAACATACTTTTCCTCCCTCATGATGTCATCGATTTTGTGAAGTGCACCAGTCCCTCCTGCAGCAAGGCACCCCCACAACATGATGCTGCCACCCCTGTGCTTCGTGGTTGGGATGGTGTTCTTCGGCTTGCAAGCATACCCCTTTTACCTCCTAACATAACGATGGTCATTATGGCCAAACAGTTCTATTTTTTTTTCATCAGACCAGAGGACATTTCTCCAAAAAGTACGATCTTTGTCCCCATGTGCAGTTGCACACCGTTGTCTGGCTTTTTTATGGCAGATCTGGAGCAGTGGCTTTCTCCATGCTCAGCGGCATTTCAGGTTATGTTACTGTGGATATACAGTTGAAGTGGGAAGTTTACATTGGAGTCATTAAAGTCATTGTTTTCAACCACTCCACAAATTTCTTGTTAACAAACTATAGTTTGGCAAGTCGCTTAGGACATCTACATTGTGTATGACACAATACATTTTTCTAACAATTGTTTACAGACAGATTATTTCACTTATAATTCACTGTATCACATTTCCAGTGGGTCAGAAGTTTACATACACTAAGTTGACTGTGCCTTTAAACAGCTTGGCAAATTCCAGAAAATTATGTCATGGCTTTAGAAGCTTCTGGTAGGCTAATTGACATAATTTGAGTCAATTGGAGGTGTACCTGTGGATGTATTTTAAGGCCTACCTTCAAACTCAGTGCCTCTTTGCTTGACATCATGGGAAAATCAAAAGAAATCAGCCAAGACCAATTGTACACCTGCACAAGTCTGGTTCATACTTGGGAGCAATTTCCAAATGCCTTAAGGTACCACGTTCATCTCTACAAACAATAGTACGCAAGTATAAACACCATGGGATGACAATCACGCAACCTCAAACCAATTGTGATGGTTTAGCATGATTTGGATCGCAGAATGAAGGAGAAGCAGCCAACAAGTGCTCAGCATATGTGGGAACTCCTTCAAGACTGTTGGAATAGCATTCCAGGTGAAGCTGGTTGAGAGAATGCCAAGAGTGTGAAAAGCTGTCATCAAAGTAAAGGTTGGCTACTTTGAAGAATCTCAAATCTAACATTATTTTGATTTGTTTAACACTTTTTTGGTTACTACATGATTCTATATGTGTTATTTCATAGTTTTGGTGTCTTCACTATTATTCTGCAATGTAAAAATTAGTACAAATAAATAAAAACTTTGATTGAGAGAAACTTGATTGAGTAGGTGTGTCTAAACGTTTTACTGGTACTGTATATTGTATATATTATCTATAACAGTATATGCTCATGTGAGTGGTCTTATCGCCCTTTTGGTTTCTGTGAGAGTTGAAGAACTGAAAGAAATGAAAAATCTTTGAAAGGGGAAACGGACCATAAAATGGTATTTGATGATGATTGATGGTCTTACACTATTTAAGTAGCCTTGATTGGCTGGTGGAGAATATGGATCTGGAATGTAAACAAGCGCATATAAGAGATTACTAATTTCTTCACATCATGGTGCCATCTCTCTGAATAGGTCAATGATTGACTCAGATTTAGGCTTCTGCAGAATGAAAAGACCCCAATCAACGGCAGCCATTTTGACAGCAAGGCTACCCAGCTGTGAGGGAATGAAGGAGAACCAGAACCAGCCTGTGTGATGGAGGTAATAGTTGTGTTAAAAACTCAAGAGAATACAGGTTGGAGAAATATGGTTTTACTGTGCAATAACCATTTATCTTTGTAATTTCTTAGTAAATACCTTGTCATATCTGTATTATAAAAGTAATTATTAACTATTACTTTACCAACAACAGCCACACTGTGACCTAGATAATGATGTCTGATCGCCTGATCGTCCAATAGTCTGATCCTCATCATGTTGTTTGGCTCTGTTACTGGCTGTGTTCCCCCTGCATTCTGATCCTAATCATGTTGTTTGTCTCTGTTACTGGCTGTGTTCCTCCTGCATTCTGATCCTCATCATGTTGTTTGGCTCTGTTACTGGCTGTGATCCTCCTGCATTCTGATCCTCATCATGTTGTTTGGCTCTGTTACTGGCTGTGTTCCTCCTGCATTCTGATCCTCATCATGTTGTTTGTCTCTGTTACTGGCTGTGTTCCTCCTGCATTCTGATCCTCATCATGTTGTTTGGCTCTGTTACTGGCTGTGATCCTCCTGCATTCTGATCCTCATCATGTTGTTTGGCTCTGTTACTGGCTGTGTTCCTCCTGCATTCTGATCCTCATCATGTTGTTTGTCTCTGTTACTGGCTGTGTTCCTCCTGCATTCTGATCCTCATCATGTTGTTTGTCTCTGTTACTGGCTGTGTTCCTCCTGCTTTCTGATCCTCATCATGTTGTTTGTCTCTGTTACAGGCTGTGTTCCTCCTGCATTCTGATCCTCATCATGTTGTTTGTCTCTGTTACTGGCTGTGTTCCTCCTGCTTTCTGATCCTCATCATGTTGTTTGTCTCTGTTACTGGCTGTGTTCCTCCTGCTTTCTGATCCTCATCATGTTGTTTGGCTCTGTTACTGACTGTGTTCCTCCTGCATTCTGATCCTCATCATGTTGTTTGGCTCTGTTACTGGCTGTGTTCCTCCTGCATTCTGATCCTCATCATGTTGTTTGGCTCTGTTACTGGCTGTGTTCCTCCTGCATTCTGATCCTCATCATGTTGTTTGTCTCTGTTACTGGCTGTGTTCCTCCTGCTTTCTGATCCTCATCATGTTGTTTGTCTCTGTTACAGGCTGTGTTCCTCCTGCATTCTGATCCTCATCCAGGCTTCCTTTCCACTGTTACCAGTTCATCATTACAACACTATGATAGAGAAAACTGGTGGGGAAAACTAGTTGCACATGAACCAACTGTGCAGGCTAAATTCTGTTGGTGTGTTTTGTTTTAAGGGTGTGATGATATGATACTGTGCTTGTATTTGAATGTCTCCAGAAAGCACCAGTCTCTCTCCCTTTCTTTCTTTGTTTCTGTGTTTCTTTGATTATTTCTCTCTTTCTCTCTCATTTATTTGAGTCTCTTTCTCGATGTTGGTTTAGCAATCCCTCCCCGCTCTTGTTCCTGCTTGTCCTCTGCTGATTCCTTGCTGTCCTGCTCTCTTTCTTCACTCTCCTCTCAGTCTCTCTCCTCTTCTTTACCAGACAGGTGTTGTTTATGCCAAGCAGACCTTCACACCTCCTCTCAACCTAGACGTCCATCACTCATTCTGTCTCACGGGATTCCAATTGACCCCTTTATTCATTGAGGTTACACTTTGCTTGAGTATAAAGAAATCTATTTCCTAGAAAGAAACAATGTGCTTTTCCTTCTGTGCGTTTTAACCTTTGTCCTTGTAGACTAGAACCTTTGCCATTATGTTTTGGATTTAGAGAATTGGCCACCCTAAGGTCAAGTTAGATGGTGCTAGCAGGGGAAACACATTTCTGTGACCTTGATGCTATTACCTTAGTGGTCTGGCTCTCAATTTTGGGTACCTGGCCTTAGAATACTGTTGAGTAGATGTTCAGTGATTGAAGAACTTTTCCATCAAAATGAACAAACAGTCATGGAATACACAAAGTTCCTCCATATCGATTGCTATATAGAATAATATGTTTTCTGTTTTTCTCAGTACTGTATCTGTAATGATGCAAACAGATGCAAATGTTGTTCAACTAAAGGACAATAAAGGCTAGGGGAGAACAGCCAGAGCAATTCATAGGAGTCACTAACACCACAAGGTAACGTAAAGCAACATAACACTACATCACTTATTTTATGGAGGATGTTATGCTCTTTCTGTGTCCATTCCTCTGTGTTTGTTTCCGTCCCTGTTATCTGGTGTGGTCAGAGCATGGTGCTGCTGTCTGATCCTCTGGGGAGAGCTGTCTGGCAGTGACCTGCCCTGTGGAGACAGGAGGGACTCGGACTGAGGGGCTGTTTCTAGTAGGTACAGTGGGTGATGACAGTATTGAGAGGGTCTGTCTCTAGTCGGTTCTGTGGGTGATGACTGTACTGAGAGGAGCTGTCTCTAGTGGGTCCTGTGGGTGATGAGAGTACTGAGAGGGTATGTCTCTAATGGGTACAGTGGGTGATGACAGTACTGAAAGGATTTGTCTCTAATTGGTACAGTGGGTTGGTACAGTAGTTGGTACAGTACTAGCTTCAAGGTTCAAGTTTTAATGTCACATGCACAAGTGCAGTGAAATACCTTTATTGCCAGCTCTAACCCCAACAATGCAATAATCTATAACAATGCAATACTAAAAGTAACAAAATAAAACAAAACACACACATTATAAAAATAAGAAGAACACAAAGTTCCAGTAGCATGTTTACAATGTGCAGGGATACTGGATTGATAGAGGTAGATATGTATAATATGATATATGATAATAAGTAGATAGTAAGTAGGTAGATATGTATAATATGATGCTAATAAGATATGTACGGTGACTAGCCATTAGGATATATGATAAACAGAGTATCAGCAGTGTAGATGACGATTGAATGTGAGTGTTTGTGTGAGTCAGTATAAATGTATGTGCATATTATATGTGTTAGCAAATTATGGAGTGAGTGTTTGTATGTGTGCTGGAGTATCAGTGTGAATAGTGTGTAAGGCCCTGACAGTGCAAAACAAATAATAAAATACAAAGATATTCCGTGTAGTCATTGAGTTAGCTATTTACTTAGCTATTTAACGATCTTTTGTCTAGAGGGTCTGTCTCTAGTGGGTCCTGTTGGTGATGACAGTACTAGAGGGTCTATCTCTAGTGTGTCCTGTGGGTGATGATAGTACTAGAGGGGCTGTCTCTAGTGAGTCCAGTTGGTGATGATAGTACTAGAGGGGCTGTCTCTAGTGAGTCCAGTTGGTGATGATAGTGCTAGAGGATCTCTAGTAGGTCCTGTTGGTGATGACAGTACTAGAGGGTCTATCTCTAGTGTGTCCTGTGGGTGATGATAGTACTAGAGGGGCTGTCTCTAGTGAGTCCAGTTGGTGATGATAGTGCTACAGGATCTCTAGTAGGTCCTGTTGGTGATGACAGTACTAGAGGGTCTATCTCTAGTGTGCCCTGTGGGTGATGATAGTACTAGAGGGGCTGTCTCTAGTGAGTCCAGTTGGTGATGATAGTGCTAGAAGATCTCTAGTAGGTCCTGTGGGTGATGATATTACTAGAGGGTCTATCTCTAGTGGGTCCTGTGGGTGATGATAGTATTAGAGGATCTCTAGTGTGTCCTGTGTGTGATGATAGTACTAGAGGGTCTGTCTCTAGTGGGTCCTGTGGGTGATGATAGTACTAGAGGATCTCTGGTGGGTCCTGTGGGTGATGATAGTACTAGAGGATCTCTAGTGGGTCCTGTGGGTAATGATAGTACTAGAGGGTCTATCTCTAGTGGGTCCTGTGGGTGATGATATTACTAGAGGGTCTGTCTCTAGTGGGTCCTGTGGGTGATGATAGTACTAGAGGATCTCTGGTGGGTCCTGTGGGTGATGATAGTACTAGAGGATCTCTAGTGGGTCCTGTGGGTAATGATAGTACTAGAGGGTCTATCTCTAGTGGGTCCTGTGGGTGATGATATTACTAGAGGGTCTGTCTCTAGTGGGTCCTGTGGGTGATGATAGTACTAGAGGATCTCTAGTGGGTCCTGTGTGTGATGATAGTACTAGAGGGGCTGTCTCTAGTGGGTCCTGTGGGTGATGATAGTACTAGAGGATCTCTAGTGGGTCCTGTGGGTGATGATAGTACTAGAGGATCTCTAGTGGGTCCTGTGGGGGATGATTGTACTAGAGGATCTCTAGTAGGTCCTGTGGGTGATGATAGTACTAGAGGGTCTATCTCTCTAGTGGGTCTTGTGGGTGATAATAGTACTAGAGGGTCTATCTCTGTGGGTGAGTCGGTCTTGTGGGTGATGATAGTGCTAGAGGATCTCTAGTTGGTCCTGTGGGTGATGATAGTACTAGAGGGTCTATCTCTAGTGGGTCTTGTGGGTGATGATAGTACTAGAGGGTATATCTCTAGTGGGTCTTGTGGGTGATGATAGTACTAGAGGGTCTATCTCTAGTCGGTCTTGTGGGTGATGATAGTGCTAGAGGATCTCTAGTGGGTCCTGTGGGTGATGATAGTACTAGAGGATCTCTAGTGTGTCCTGTGGGTGATGATAGTACTAGAGGGACTGTCTCTAGTTGGTCCTGTGTGTGATGATAGTACTAGAGGATCTCTAGTGGGTCCTGTGGGGGATGATTGTACTAGAGGATCTCTAGTAGGTCCTGTGGGTGATGATAGTACTAGAGGGTCTATCTCTAGTGGGTCTTGTGGGTGATGATAGTACTAGAGGGTCTATCTCTAGTCGGTCTTGTGGGTGATGATAGTGCTAGAGGATCTCTAGTGGGTCATGTGGGTGATGATAGTACTAGAGGGTCTATCTCTAGTGGGTCTTGTGGGTGATGATAGTACTAGAGGGTATATCTCTAGTGGGTCTTGTGGGTGATGATAGTACTAGAGGGTCTATCTCTAGTCGGTCTTGTGGGTGATGATAGTGCTAGAGGATCTCTAGTGGGTCCTGTGGGTGATTATAGTACTAGTGGCTCCTCAGCTGATTCATTTAGTCTTAGCTCAGGTATAAGCGAGGATTGGAAACTGCTTACGAGAAAAACAATTTGCATTATTCTGGTGTTGAGTTTTTCTTTTTTTTAAACAGAATTGTTTTTGGGTTGTCGACTTTTAGAATTAGGTGAACATTATGATGACAACTGTGTATACTGTATTCATTGTACATGATCCTTTAGTACTCTTTGGAGTATAGTTCCAGTAAGAGGGCACTCATTCACAAAGTCATCTAGGGACATTTTGATTGTTTTTCTCCCTTTAGCTGTCTGAGGCAAGTCTGTTGGCAGTAATGGTCTCTACTCTCTCTCCTGCTCTCTCTCTCTCTCTCCCTTTCTCTCTGTTGCTTCATTAACACTTCTCAGATGTACTGTAGACCTTCCTGAATACTCCAGTAAAAGTGGAGTTGACATGCTGCTGAGCTAAGCCTCTTTAGATATACAGTCAACAAAGTACCACATAATTGGCTAAGCTTTAGCTGGACACACCATGAGGACCGTAGGCTATGAATGTTAATATAATGTTCATTCACAGTCACATGCGAATTAGTGAGCCGAACGTTGTCAAAATCCAGTTTCAGAAAAATCATTTTTGCACTGAATCAGAACTACAATTGAATATGCAATGATTTGTTATTTTCAGAACTCGGTTTGGGGGGTGGTGGTGAGAGAAAGGATAGACACATATTTCACCTCACCTTCCAAACACTTGCAATGAAATTGACCTTGCTGCTCATCCACTGAACAGCCAGCAGTCACAGGGTCACAACACCCAGCCAGGGATACTCATACAGATAAACTTTTCAAACCCTGGCCTTCACTTTGACACCAGATTACTTTTTAATTCCGATTTGTACGCAAATGGAATAAATGTTTAATAGCAAGGCATTGGGGTTGCATTATATTAATGGTGGATGGCAGTGCATTTGGCCTCATGAATTAGTATTCTGTTCCTCTAGTCTAGGCTCTGTCCTTCTCCTGTCTGCCTGAAAGATGACAGGCCAAACTGCCAAACCTTACTCTATGGGCAGAACTGTCTCTGATGACGATGGGACAATAACATCTCCAAGCTGGCCATTAATTCAACTCATTAACATTATGTTGATCGTTTTTATAAATACCTGTCTTTATAGGGCTAGTGGCAACTTGAACAAAACCCTAAAAGTATGTTTGTACAAGAACACTTGCCTGACACCAAGCCATCACACAGACAGCACCAGTCAGTCAGTCAGTCCATTGCCATATGGACTAGTTTTTCCCACCAATGAAATGGATGAGGAAGATGTTCATTAAAGGTCCTTACCCAAAGCCTTTCTTTGTGTTACCATCCATCTATAGTAGGAAAGGAAATGGGTATTTTGATACAGTATAATGCACCTCAGTCAAACCTTCAAGAGTGGAACAATAGGCATGACTATCCAATGTGAGCTCATTTCCTCTGGCTTTGTCTCCCCTTACATTAGGCTTGTCTCTTAAGCTCTCTGTCCCTTTTTACATTACTTTGCCATCTAACTCATTCCTCAACCCTTTATAAATTGAGATAATAATGAATAATGAACCAATTTAATTGTATGTATTAAGCCAGGAATCATTTTGAACTGGGTTCATCATGTGACCAATGTAGCCTAGTTAACGCAACAAATGTGTAATTTCATATCCTCCAATACAATGACAGGAGTTTAGATCAATCACTGATATGGAAGTTTCACAGGATGAATTAGTTCCTCCTAAATCGATTTTACACTGCCTTTGCTTGAACAGCTAGGCCCTTACACCCCATACTCAAAAGATATCCTGTGTGCCTCACCCAAATTATGTGCTGTGTGTTTCAAATACTAAAGCTACAGTAACTCCCAGCATGTACTTGAAATATCTCAGGAGAATCTCCAGAAGCTGCTGAACTAAAAACAATTTTATTTTAGAGTCCTTGAGTCCCACCCGAAGGAAATATTCAGTCATTCACCTCAAACTCAGACATGCACACTCACACACACACAAGAATATGCGCACACACACACACACACACACACACACACACACACACACACACACACACACACACACACACACACACACACACACACACACACACACACACACACACACACACACACACACACACACACACACACACACACCCACATCCCAGAAGCCTGTCTACACCTGTCATTTATCTAACCTATGATGTGATCTCTGTTCAGGGCTGCTAAACTTCTCAGTAGTGGAGACATCCCATTAGTTAAGCTTAATTTCAAGTGTATTTTATATAGTGTATTGTATACAGTAGTGTATGTTTAATGGATGCATTGGAAATCTTGCTCACTCAACTTTTGCAAGGTCAAGGACCCATAGGGGCTCTGGTCAAAAGTAGTGTACTATGTAGGGGGATAGGGTGCCATTTGGGACTCAACCTCAGTGTTTTACTCCACTTTGAAACAATGTCTGTCTGTCTGGTATTGTACTACAGCTGTTTTTCACAGGAACACAATATGCTCAGCCTATCAATCCCCCAGAAACAAACACAAAACATATCTATCCTCAACATGCATTCACACACCATTGCTATTCCACACACAGACCCCTATGAGAACAAAAGCTCCAGTGTATCTCTCATGAGAGGAGAGAGTAGTAATATGAAAAAGGCAACTGGTTTCTCAGAGGAAGCATTCTAGAACGTCTGTTGGGACTAGAAGATGTCTGCTATGATTCCTGTTATGATAACAGGTTCTCCTGAGCTCAGCTCAGAAAACAGGAGGATGGTTTTCTCCCAGGCTGGCAGCAGAAAGCAGAATGGCCATTCGGGCAAATGTTAGATGGGCGGGTCCATTTTCAGTTCAGTGGGACGGTCTAAGTCCGGGATTTTGCACAGAACTTTCATTCTTTGGCTAATAATGGGGACCTCTCAAGTAATATAATGGGCCAGTGTGGGGGTCACTAGGGAAAAAAATGTCCAGTGTGTTAGAAATGCCATGGCTGATTTCTAGTCCCAGTCCGTCCCTGGCTGGCAGAGAACATCATCCTGTATACTCTCTCTGCATAGTGAATAGGCCAGCCATCTTGTGTTCAGTGCTGACTGGCACTCGGGACACTCCTCTGAGAGAAGAGTTGGCATCCAAACAGCTGTAATCCTTTATGCATTACCCCTGCTCTACTAAACTGACACTGTGGAATGAGGAAAACTAACGGTGAAGTATGAACAGCAATTATGTTTTCTGTATTGTAAACTGCTAAAGAGCACCTGCACATGGTGTAAAGTACTTAATTAAGCAAAAACACTTTAAAGTACTACTTAATTAGTTTTTGGGTGTATCTGTACTTTATTTTACTTTACTTTTACTTTAACTTCACTACATTCCAAAGTAAAATAATCCATACATTTTCCCTGACACCCAAACATACTCGTTACAATTTGAGTGCTTAGCAGGACAGGAAAATGGTCCAATTCACACACTTATCAAGAGAACATCCCTGGGCAACCCTAATGCCTCTGATCTGGCGGACTCACTAAACACAAATGCTTCATTTGTAAATGATGTCTGAGTGTTGGAGTGTGCCCCTGGCTATCCATAAAGAAAATGGTGCCTTATAGTTTGTTTAATATAAGGAATTTGAAATTATTTATACTTTCACAATTACATTTGATTCTTAAGTATATTTAAAATCAAATACCTTTAGACTTTTACTCAAGTAGTATTTTACTGGGTGACTTTCACTTTCACATTTTCTATTACAGTTTTTTTCGATTGCTAAACGACAGTGGGCACAACTGGAGTCACATGTGCAAAACTCTTAACTACAGTCTGCACTACCAACAGTCACCTGAGCTAAACAGTTCACATCACCTGCAAAACTCATTCCAAGCAACACAACTCTTAACACATAGCTCAAAACACGCTCAGTGCAGCCAAACACTATGCACAACCCTCACTGAGATAACACACACTGTCACTCAGAACACACTGAGAGTAAAAACACTAGCATCAAACACCAATACAGAAAATACAAACTTTTCATCTTTTTGAACAATTTCAGTGACTTCATACAAAGTAATATTTTCTTCAAAGAAAAGAGTGACATTCTTTCACATGATTTATTAAAAATTTTAGAACATAACAATTCTTTAAGGTAAATGAAAATTAGCAGTTTGCTTCAATAGTCTGTAGTAATTTACGGAATTACAGTAATGAGAAAAAAAAGGTAGAAACTAAAAGTACATACTGTAATTCGAACAAATAATTGAGGGGCTAATCCTGCCTCTCTCTAGCATCAGGCCACAGGTTTTCTTCAACATCACATCTAATGTTTTCTCTTGCCATGCACCTGGGGAAGAACCTTCTGGAGTGCCTTATCCATCCCTGGCAGTCGTCTGGACTCGTGTCCTCACATCCGGCACGCATGGCTTCCAAAAGAGACATTTGGTCATGTGGGTGGTGACCAAACACTTTCCACCTCCAGGCAGAGAAAAACTCCGCTATTGGGTTGAGGAACGGTGAATATGCAGGCAGGTACAAAACCATAAATCTGTGATGTGCTGCAAACCAATCTGTGACAGCTGCAGAGTGGTGAAAAGCAACGTTATCGCAAACTATGACAAAAACTTGGGGGTTTCTTACTGGCTCCCCCTGTTCTGCTGGCACTAGCTGAGCATAGAGCTGTTCTAGGAAAGCTATAAGCCTTTCTGTGTTGTATGGGCCAATGAGTGGTGTGTTGAGAAGTAAACCATCATTGGCCATTGCAGCACACATGGTGATATTTCCCCCCCTTTGGTCTGGAACCTCCACAGTGGCCCTTTGACCTATAACATTCCTTCCTCTGCGCTGTGTTTTGGCAAGGTTAAATCCAGCTTCATCGATAAATACAAAAGAATGTGGTCTTTCCAGTGCTTCCACCTCCATTACTCTCTGAAAAACAGTAAGTGCACAGTTTTACTGTAGAAATGCTAGTGTTTTTTTTACTGTAAATATTTTGCATAGCTGTGTACGTAACCTCAGACGTCTTACCTGGACATATTGGTATCTTTGCTCTTTTACCCGTTCACTGTTTCTCTCGAACGGTACAGTGTATAACTGTTTCATTGTAACTTGGTGTTTCTTTAGGACTCGAGCAATAGTTGTTGTGCTGACAGAATTAAAATTTTCAAATATATCATTATCAGCCATCACTCTATCTTGAATCTTCCGCAGTTTTACTGCATTGTTGACAACAACCATGTCAACAATAGCATTTTCCTGCGCATCTGAAAATATTTTTCCTCTTCCCCCTATTGGGGGCAGCCTTTGGGTCCTGTTGTAAAAATATATTTTACAGTCAAACTTACTGTAATATATATCTGTGTAAATATTCTATAATTGCAATACAAAATAGATTCCTGTAATGTTTTCATTTACTGTAAGGATGTAACTCTCACCTGTTTGCATGATGGAAAGTTTGCATTACAGATGCCACTGTGGATCTTTGCAGATTGGGTTGCACCCTCAACCCTGCCTCTCTCAATGAGAGACCATGGTTCACGACATGGTCTATAAGTGTAGCCTTTATTTCATCTGAAATAACAGCTCTTTGTCTTCTTTGTCTTCCTCCACGCATCCGCCCTCTCCCTGCCACCCTTCTCCCTCCACGAACCCATCTTCCTTGTTCCATTTCCAAAATGGGTCTTTCTGAGCTCTACCTATATATACTGTAATATGTGTGTGTGTTCACTAACAAGTCTAAAACAAGACACCTGCTTAGCCTTTCAGCTGAAATTGCAATCAGCAGTGTTTGAAAGGCACAAGGCTGAAATCTATTCCGTTTTGAATGTGTGGTTCACAGTTTTGACAGCAGTGTGTTAGCATTTGAACAAAGTGCTGTAAATCCAGTGTTGTGCAGGTTGTGGTTAAAGTCATGGGATAAGTGTGTAGAGTTTTGAAAACTGTGTTCAAGCAATGAAAACCAACTAGAGTTTGGTCCACATGAACTGCTGCTGTGCAGACTGTAGTTAGAGTTTTGCACATGTGACTTCAGTTGTGTCCACTGTCGTTTAGCAATCGAAAAAAACTGTAAGGTATCTTTACTTTTTCTCAAGTATGACAATTGGGTACTTTTCCTACCACTGTATATCTGATTGTGTAAATAAAACCAATCTATTTATGTATGTAAGTTGTTATTTACTGTAACTGTAAATATTAATGAGGTCAGGTCTGCTATCTTGTTGCTTGATATTTTATCTAGTATCTTTGTTGTGCAGAACACTGACTGACCGTGTCCATGTTTAGTCGATACCTGAAAGTAAAGACTCCAGAGACCTTGGCTCAGTGAGACAGCAGCACCATTAATCACAATCAGCAGCTCTCCTCTCCCTATACTAAACACTAAGCACACACTTCACCTGGAAATCACAGGCTTTTGACACCAGGCCTAAATGGGCTGAACACAGATCCACTTCTGGAGAGAAAATTGGCTGGCTAGCCAATGCAGCTAGCTCATCACACAATCCAAAGAAAGCAATATTTCTCTAAACTAGCTCTGCTCTCAACCATTAGAGCTGCTTGCTCCTCTCATTGAAGGCCCTAATAGCCTCCTACTTGGGATAGGTGTTCCACAAATTGCTTCCCCTAAATGATTAACGAGTTCAGCTTGGTCTTATATAGTAGCTAGCTGTAAGCCTGCGGCTAAAGGCTGTGTCCCATATGGCACCCTATTCCATTTGTAGTGTAGTACTCTTGACCAGAATCCTATGGGACAGGGCCTATAACAGGACACTAGCATGTCTGATTAACTGAAGTCTGAATACACATACACACAATCTCTGGGTTATCAAGAAACGCATCCAAATGCTCCAACTCTGAATCAGGGCCCCATTTGTCAGTTATTGAAACTGAAACAGAATTTCAATAACACCTGTATTGACTACCGTCATGCCATTTCACTTCACTCTACTGCCTTGAAACAATGTAAAGCATTGCACAAAATAATGTCTAGCTTGATATCCCTGTCTTCCACTGACTCCTGGTATTTCCTGTGTGGGTCATGTTCTGCTGTTCTGTCCAGTAACCCTCTGTTACCCCCTAAAATCTCAGACATCTGCTTTTCTAACAAGGTACCACAGTCTCAGACCATCAACTTCTACACACCTGACTAAAGCCTCTCACATTCCTGTGTGTGTGTGTGTGTTGCATAGCTAACACTAAGGCTCAAACCCAGGACCTCTTCCTTGCTAGCACACGTGACCGCCCTCCTGAAGCATACCAGTCGTGCCACATGGAAATCTAGCTAGTCTGTTGTGCAAGTGGGGACACTTCAGGCTGAGGAGTACGTTTCACACATCCCCATGTGGATCACATACACATACTAAACATGTGTGCATATGCGCTCACCGTACTGTAAGTCGCTCTGGATACAAGCATTTGCTAGTGGCAAGTTCCATGTCACTATTATTGTATTATTAGACTGAAAATCCCTTGTATATCCCTCAGTCAACAAATCATTTAGGATCACCTGCTCTTTCCATGACATATAGTACATTCGGAAGGTATTCAAACCCCTTGACTTTTTCAACATTTTGTTACATTACAGCCTTATTCTAAAATTACATAAATTAAAATCTCATCAAACTACACACAATACCCCATAATGACAAATTGAAAACAGGTTTGTAGAAATGTTTGCAGATTTATTAACATTTAAAAACAGAAATACCTTATTTATATAAATATTCAGACCCTTTGCTATGAGACTCAAAATGAGCTCAGGTGCATCCTCTTTCCATTGATATTCCATTGAGATGTTTATACAACTTGATTGGAGTCCATCTGTGGTAAATTAAATTGATTGGACATAATTTGGAAAGGCACACACCTGTCTATATAAGGTTCCACAGTTGACAGTGCATGCCAGAGCAAAAATCAAGCCATGAGGTCAAAGGAATTGTCCGTCTAGCTCCGAGACAGGATTGTGTCGAGGCACAGATCTGGGGAAGTGTATCAAAAAATGTCTGCAGCATTGAAGGACCCCAAGAACACAGTGGACTCCATCATTTTTAAATGGAAGAAGTTTGGAACCATCAAGACTCTTTCTAGAGCTGGCCAAGCTCGGCAATCAGCGTAGTCAGGGAGGTGACCAAGAACCCAATGGTCACTCTGACAGAGCTCCGGAGTTTCTCTTTGGAGACGGGAGAACCTTCCAGAAGGACAACCATCTCTGCAGCACTCCATCAATCAGGCCGCTATGGTAGAGTGCCAGACGGATGCCACTCCTCAGTAAAAGGCCCATGACCGCCTGCTTGGAGTTTGCCAAAAGGCACCTAAAGACCTAAAACAAGATTCTCTGGCCTGAATGCCAAGCATCACATCTGGACTTATCCTGGCACCATCTCTACGGTGAAGCATGGTTGTGGTAGCATCATGCTGTGGGAATGTTTTTCAGTGGCAGGGACTGGGAGACTGGTCAGAATCGAGGGAAAGATGAACGGAGCAAAGTACAGAGAGAGATCCTTGATGAAACCTGCTCCAGAGCGCTCAGGACCTAAGACTGGTTCACCTTCCAACAGGGCACCAACCATAAGCACACAGCCAAGACAATGCAGGAATGGCTTCGGGACAAGTCTCTGAATGTCCTTGAGTGGCCCAGCCAGAGCCCGGACTTGAACATTTGTGGAGAGACCTGAAAATAGCTGTGCAGTGATGCTCCCCATCCAACCTGTCAGAGCTTGCAAGGATCTGTAGAGAAGAATGGAATACAGTCCCCAAATACAGATGTGCCAAGCTTGTAGCGTCATACCCAAGAAGACTCGAGGCTGTTATTGCTGCCAAAGGTGCTTCAACAGAGAACTGAGTAAAGGGTCTGAATACTTATGTAAATGTGATATTTGAGTTTTAGATTTTATATAATTGTGCAAAAATGTTTTTAAAAAACTGTTTTTGCTTTGTCATTATGGGGTATTGTGTGTCGATTGATGAGGGGAAACTGTTTTTTAAAATTCATTTTAGAATAAGGCTGTAAAAAGTCAAGGGGGCTGAAGACTTTCCAAATGCACTGTAGATTGACCAGGTGAATCCAGATGAAAGATATGATCTCTTTTGATGTCATTTGTTAAATCCACTTCAATCAGTGTAGATGAATGGGAGGAGACAGGTTAAAGAGGGAATTTTAAGCCTTGAGACAACTGAGACATGGATTGTGTGTGTGTGCCATTCAGAGGGTGAATGGGCAAGACAAAATACTGAAATGTCTTTTGAGTGTGTCAAGAACTGCAACACTGCTGGATTTTTCACACGCAATAGCTTCCTGTGGGTAACAATAATGGTCCACCATACAAACGGCATCCAGCCAATTTGACACAACTATGGACAGCATTGGAGTCAACATGGGCCAGCATCCCTAGGGAATGCTTTTGACACCTTGTAGAGTCCATGCGCCAACAAATTGAGGCTATTCTGAAGGCAAAGAGGGTGCAACTCAATGGTAGGAAGATGTTCCTAATGTTTTGTGCACTCAGTGTATATGAATGTGTTGCTAATGTCAGATATGTTATTTTGATAGTGGGTACAAATGCAACGCTTGGTGGTCCTCTGGTGTCTGTATGTGTGTGTGTGTGTGTGTGTGTTAGTGGGTAGTGATGAGTATTTACCTTGTCCTTGGGCTGCCAATCAGAAGGTAATGAGTGGTTGCTATGTCAGCTCTTACTGTATTTGTCTGCTCTGGCCCTGGGAAGCTGAGAGACCAACCTAAGTACCTCTGAAGTTTCTCTTAGACACGGTTCGGTTGCCTCATTCAACAAACACAGAGATGAAACACCTTTCTTTCAACCCTCTCATGCAGATTGTGTGTAAGGCATCTGAATGTAGGCTACCTCTGTATTCCCATAACAAGATCCTCTGTGGAAAATGATTTAAACCTGGGTTGCTATGACACTTCAATGAAAAATTATGTATAATGAAGTTGTAGGTGCATAGGGACAGGTAATGGATTATCAAACTCCTTTGTAATCTAACCTGAGTTGGCATTTCACTCAGAAGCCTTTGAGATTCACCTTGCCTGCCTGCCAGTCATCTACCTCACTGTTTGTTCTCCCAATATCTGCCAGGGCTGGAGGGCTGGGGGTTCTGAGCCTTTCAGAGCAGGGTCTGGTCTGGGTGTCTGGGTACATCAAAGGGCTGTCTAGTCTAGTTTGGGACAGTCTGCTGATCAACACTATAGAGACAGACAGACTGGAGAAACACAAAATGGGAGCCAGACACCGTGCCAACGGAGCCACAGTGATCCAGCTTGTCAGTGTTGAGAGGGGGAAGAGGCTTTGGTAAACAAACAAGCAGGGAGACAGAGGGGCGGGTGAACTCAGGAAAAGGCCCTCTTATTTCTCTCTTTTGATAAAATTCCAGAGGGTAAGCTTATTAAGAAGTAATGCTGCCCCTTCTTATGCAATTCTAATGTGCAGCTGTGCTGTGGAGCCCATTATCATTATAGCTAATACACTTTGATGGAATTGTCTTTTTAAAAGCTAAGTAAATGTGCCCCCACTGTGGCTGTTTTGACAGATGACTAGATTTGCATGATCCCTACAGCAAGAAAATACAATAGGTAGAGAAAGAATTGAGAGAGAGAGAGAGAGAGAGAGAGAGAGAGAGAGAGAGAGAGAGAGAGAGAGAGAGAGAGGACAAGAGAAAGAAGGATAGGGAATGAGAGGACAAGAAGATGAGAGAACGAGAGAGAGAAAAGACAAAAATTGTGCTGAGAGAGCAATATCAAAGATGAAAGCATCCTCCCCTCCAGCTAGCTCATGAATCCCACACCTGGAGAGAGATGAGAGGTCCCAGGTGTATGACATCTAGAGAGTGGTGCAGGTTTAGGAGTGGCAGTTCAATACATCACTCAATCCACCCTAAGATATTTCTTAGAAGTACAGCAACACGTGCTCTTCATTTCAGTGAAGCGCTGTAGACTGATGGGTTGGCTGCTGTTTTAACAGGAAATCTGGGATTCTAAAAACAACAAAGCAACAAAACAACAACATTGCTTATAAACAATGGAGAAAAACAAGCTTATACTTTGGGTCCTGATGGTGTACAACAGTTGAATTAAGCTCAAGATGAATTTATACGTTTCCTTCGAGAATCAATATATATAATATATATATATATATATATATATATATATATATATATATATATATATATATATATATATATATATTTTAAATGGTGTACCATTTAAGAATATGAAATGACTTTAGGAACTGTCCAAATGAAAGCTATGTGACCAGTTTCTACATATAAATCGGTCTCTGGCTGCTTTGACCATGGGGAGCTCTGTTATTGTAGCTATTTTTACTTCCAATAAACCTCATCACTGGCGTCCAGCCATGAGCCTGAGGGCCTCTGATGAGCAGTTGTCTGAGGGTTTTGTAACTAGACGTGACTGGGTGGCAATTCATTTATTGGAGAATGTGACAATGAACCTTCCATTCATTACCTATATTCTCCAACTGATTACAGACTGGAGAATGGGACAGACATGTCAGCTGTAATTCATTGGGCTTCCCGAAGCATTTAGGAGTACAATCAGTCTGCTCAAGGCATACATGCTTTTCAAAACAAAGGATTACAGAGTGTAGGTAGTTAATCAAGCACATCACTACAGCATACCACAGAGTCATTGTGGAGTAGGGAGAAGACATGTTCTCAGCCATATAAGAGGAGTGTGCCTAGGTGACATCCAGTCACCCTACCCCTCCATAAGCTGCTTCACAGTAATATCCGTGTGTCAGACGTAATAATGCATGCGAGATCAGTATTCTCTGACTGTATCACCCTCTCAACACTCTGGCATTTGCAATATAGAACCGCCAGGATAAGCCTGGAGAGAACGAACATGATCAGCACAACAACTCAGTCACAAATGAGATCATTTTAACTGCAGATTTATTGTCAGGTCTTCTCTGCACAAAAAAAAGAAAATGCCCACAGATAGTAGCAGAAAGTAAAACTGAAATGGAAGTCACTGGCTTGTGCTAACATATCTAGATGACCACACAGATGACCATCTTTTCTACGTGATGCAACATAACCGTAGCCATCAAAGGTTTAACTAGTTGGCATTTGTTTTGTTTAACACTAGGGGCTGCAGGTAGCCTAGTGGTTAGAGCTTTGGACTAGTAGCCGAAAGGTTGCAAGATCAGATCCCAGAGCTAACAAAGTCAAATCTATTGTTCTGCTCCTGTCATTAAAAATAAGAATTTGTTCATAACTGACTTGCCTAATTTAAAAAATATATTTAACTGTTATTTTTTCTTCACTAGTGTCAGTGCAGTAACCATGATGTTGATCTAAGATCTAATCCCAGACTGTGTCTGTGCACTCTCTCTGCCAGTGGGAGTCAATGCTGTGTAGAGAGAGAGAGAGGCAGGGAAATAAAGATAGCAAGAGTGAGAGATAAACAGAGAAAGACAGAGATTTAGAGAGATAGAGAGACACAGCGAGATGTCTCCCAGTTGAGGATTGAGACGGTGATGTGCCAGAGAGGCCAGACACCTGGGGTAGGGCCCCTGTCTGCTCCCAATTGTCAAGTGAAAGAGTGGGTGGAAACATACACGGCCCTGGAGGCTTCTGGTCTATTAAACTACATCCACAAAAACACAACCCGCTGTAACTCTAAACCACTGAAGTCCCTCTGAAACAAATCCACGTCCAGATCACTTCATTTGCTTTGTGTGGGAAAGTGTCCATCCAGGGTTTCATACATTTACTGCGAGACCCTGAGAACAATGTGACCAATCCATAGACTACATCCAACTCCCTCCAGTACCTTTTAGGAAAACATAACATAAAATGTAAATTGTATATTGGACCCTGATGAAGATGGAACTGAAATAAACAGCATTCTAAAACATTAGTCAAATTAACTGTGCCTGGGAGATATTAGTTGAAATAGTAGTTAAACACCAACATCATTTGCATCTACTTTACTTTGTCTTTGAGTGTCTTTCCACACTATTTAATATTAACTGATAGTAATTTGCCGACTTTAAGTAGAATTACCATACCATTGTTTGTTTGCACAGTCAGAGAAAAATGACTTAAATTATCTGATAATAAGCTAAGGAAAAGCAGGAAATGTACCTAATTGGGCTAGAAATCTTAATGTACCCAGCAGGATGGTACTAATAAGTAAAATTTATGGGGCTGGAATGAAGTCTAGAAAATAAATCTACAGGGATGATTTATCTTTATTTCAAGTCAGTATAAGGTAGAGCATTTGTGTTACTAAACACTCCTAAACAATAATTGCGCACTATAATATATGATCGTTGAGGTAATTTCCAGGTTTCCAGTGGTTTTGGTGCCTCTACATTACTTATAGCTCGCTGTGAAGCTACTTTACACTTGTCGTATTGTTCATCATAAAACAGTTACCTCGTCTTAATTGAGACTACTGTTAGAATATATACAAATCTAGGATGCATAAAATGTGATTGTTTGAATTATGACCGTTGTTTCATTACATATGACTCATTAGCTATAATTAGTAACAGAATTCACCCTAAGTGGGATCCATGACAAACAGTGATGTGACAAATACACAGTTGCCTTTTGTATGCCAACCATGACACAGCACTCTATTTGCTGCTGGAACCAACAGCACTTGGACCAGGAAGTGTTCCCTACATTCATGGAGTGTGTCCAATACAAAGGCAGCCTGCTCAGCAAAGTCTAAAACCTGCAGTGTCATGCCTGGCATGCTGAAGAGTTTTTAGAAAACATAGTTACATAAATAACTGATGCTGGTATACGAAGATGGATATTCATTATTCATGCTGTATGCTAATGTGGCTACTTAGAAGGGCACTCTCACGGGAAGGAAACCAAACATTAAAGCCCAAAATATGACAATCACGCTAAGACTGGGATGGGATCACTTTTATCAAACAGAGCTGGTGTGTTCCCTTCACATAGAGTGCACATCAGGATGGACCAAATGTTACATTCACTATGGAGATACACAGGCACTGTAACTTCCAAAATAAAGGAAACACCAACATACTGTAAAGTGTCTTAATAGGGCGTTGGGCCACCATGAGCCACCAGAACAGTTTTAATGCAGCTTGGCATAGATTCTACAATTGTCTGGAACTCTATTGGATGGATGTGACACCATTCTTCCACGATAAATTCCATAATTTTGTGTTTTGTTGATGATGGTGGAAAATGTTGTCTCAGGCCACTCATTGATCTCCCCATAAGTGTGCAATTGGGTTGAGACACACACACCCTTTAAATCCCCTATGCTCCTTTGAGGACCCTCGTTCAAAGTCCCTGAGATCTCTTCTTCTAGCCATGGTAGTCATAATAATGGGCAACTAAGCATGATGGGATGTTAATTGCTTAATTAACTCAGGAACCAAACCTGTGCGGAAGCACCTGCTTTCAAAAATACTATACTTTGTAGCCCTCATTTACTCACGTTTCCATTATTTTTTCAGTTACTTTTAGATTGATTGACTAAGTTGAGCATAACTTGTTTGAAAAACCTAGCTTTTGAACTTTGATATTGTGTTCAGAATAAATCAGATCCATATTGTTGAAGAGATTGCTATAATGACGTAACCTTTTTATTTGTAACTCACTGAATCCTCTCTATTTTTGTGACACGGGTTGGAAGCTACTACGTTGATGACATCAGCCCAGCATACCCTCTCAACCAACGTTCCCTGAATTGAAGTCACAGGTAATACTGGAAGCTATATACATTGAAAGAATAAAACGCATGGAAACACAGCTAAGTGCATTCCCTACAAATGTAAAACCTTTAGAAAATAACTTCTGCTTTCACAGACTGTGCTTGTGTTTTTGTTTACATCTTGGTACAGCTGTGCTCATTCCACAGTGTAGAGAGGCAAGGCTGATGTAATGCTAATCAGCAGTAGTTGTTTTCTGCGAACAGCCGTGACTGAGATGAAAATGCGTGTCGTTAATTTAAGCCAGCTGGAACCTAAATCGATGTGTCATGGACTATGTGAGGTCACAGAGGAAGACCCGTTTGGAGTGGTTTGATTATTCAATTAGCTGAGGCTTGTGAGCTGAGCAGGTGACAGGTGGGACTCTGCCTCAACACACTGCAAACATGGGCTGTATCCCAAATGGCACCCTATTCCCTTCATAGTGGGACTACACTACAGTTGTGTGATTATGCTGCAGGACTTTTAGAGGTAATTGGTGGTTTAGTATGGTACCCTGCGTCACTACTTCATTGCTCCAGCACAGCGCAAGGGGGAATTAAAGCACTGATTATGCTTTTGGGTCCCAAGGTGCTACTGTGTCTCCAAAAATACACTTAATAAGGTGTCATTTGGGACGCAACTATAGAAACTACGGTACAAAATACACAGCACCGCCAAAGACTTTCACGAATATCATGTTTGTTACTCACACAATTTAACACAAGTGATAGCTGTCTGGTACCCAAAGGTAGGTAGACCCATGTAGTACAAAATAACAAGAAACAAGCTGAAGAGCAAAGGAATTCATATAGTCCTCTGGTGGTTCTTCGTAGTCCTTTGTAACTCAGTTGCTAGAGCATGGTGCTTGTAATGCCAGGGTAGTGGGAAAGGAATTCATATAGTCCTCTGGTGGTTCTTCGTAGTCCTTTGTAACTCAGTTGCTAGAGCATGGTGCTTGTAATGCCAGGGTAGTGGGATCCATTCCTGGGACCACCCATACCATACTATTAACTGTATGCATGTGTGACTGTAAGTCGCTTTGGATAAAAGCGTCTGCTAAATGACTTATATTATTATTAATATGAATCATTAGATAATTATTATGTAAATAACATTGCCTTTCAAGCCAGAGACCCGATTTCTCTTTCTGCTCCCACTATTCGCTACAATATCATTATAAATACCAAGTAAATAGTGGACTGTGAATTCAAGTATAACAAGAAAATCCAAAGCTTAGTTATGATTACCCACCTAAAATATATACTGTGCATTTTGCCTTTTTATCTTTAATAAGCATGAGTGAGATTGATGGCTGCAGTGTTAATAAAAACATAAGGATGAGATATTGAATTATGGATAATATGATGGATAAGCTAACATTACAGTCTCTCAATGTCTTCTGCTTAAACTAAACTCAATGACAAGACTAATGAACTGCTAACTTTAATTTTAATTGCAGCCTCCACAACACTAAACAATACATTAATTTCACTATCACGGTGACAAACGGTGCCCGCAAACTGTTAGGGCCTACATAAAGCTGTCCCGACAGCAGAGTCCCAACAGCAGTCCCAACACCTTACCACTGCTACACCTGGCTATCAGCAGAGCCTTGTCTGGCAGCGAAACAGTTAATTCAGCCTCATTTACCACCTTTTTAAAAAACATAGCTGATATGTTGCCACAAATGTGGTTTCTACTGACAATTGAGATGTACAAACTATGGCATGAGGGGACGACATGCGGATAAGAGGCTATCCGTAATTTCGATTAAGACGTTAATGAGTGAGGTAGGACGGACTTAGTAAAAATAACTATTTGTTCAGCACTTTTGAAGTGTACAGCAAAATAATTCAGAACATGGCCTGTTCTTACAGTGATTTCCAAGTACACCAAGTCAGAACTGTAGGATAAATAAAGGGGGCATATAAGCAGACAATGAAAGCTCTTACAATATTTGATGATTACGTTTCTAAAAAAACAGGTTATAGGCTACACGTGCACCACCAAGTCAGAACAGTAGGCAAAATTAAGAGGTGAAAATAGACCAAATTATTAGGGTGAGGCACATGGACAACTAACAGCTTACTACACAACATACACTTAGTATTACTTCGTGGGCAAATTTTGTCATCAAACTTTGTCATCAAAGTCTGGCATTCTCTGGATTTATTGTTATTTCAAGACAACTAGGAACTCTGAAAAAAAAGTTGAATCATAATGACATCAGTGATCTTCAGATCGTAGCTCTAGAAAGAGGCCCATGTTCCGAATGTACAATTCAGAGTTGGATGAAAGTTTCTCCCAGTCGTAGCTTGTTTTTCATGAGTTCTCAGTTGTCTTGAACTCACTTAGTCAGATTTTGCAGTTCCGAGTTGCTGGTTGTTTTGAGCGCGGCACAAATCATGCTTCATTGACAGCATGGCCAATGTTGAATGTTTATAATTTTAAACTAGGAAAAGAGACCCTTAATCTGTGACTTGGGACCACACAGCCACTCCACTGAATAAAAGGCTAATGATGGCTTTGCAATGCTTGCAGTTAGCCACTGATTCCTTCCAACTTGTTAGTTGTGCAGACTCAGTTGTCCTGAGTCTGCACAACTCTCCCAGGACCTAGGATCAAGAGAGACGCTCAAGTGTTTTAGTACTATATCTCTTGACACAATGATGAAAATAATCATGGCCTCTAAACCTTCAAGCTGCATACTGGACCCTATTCCAACTAAACTACTGAAAGAGCTGCTTCCTGTGCTTGGCCCTCCTATGTTGAACATAATAAACGGCTCTCTATCCACCGGATGTGTACCAAACTCACTAAAAGTGGCAGTAATAAAGCCTCTCTTGAAAAAGCCAAACCTTGACCCAGAAAATATAAAAAACTATAGGCCTATATCGAATCTTCCATTCCTCTCAAAAATTTTAGAAAAGGCTGTTGCGCAGCAACTTACTGCCTTCCTGAAGACAAACAATGTATACGAAATGCTTCAGTCTGGTTTTAGACCCCATCATAGCACTGAGACGGCACTTGTGAAGGTGGTAAATGACATTTTAATGGCATCGGACCGAGGCTCTGCATCTGTCCTCGTGTTCCTAGACCTTAGTGCTGCTTTTGATACCATCGATCACCACATTCTTTTGGAGAGATTGGAAACCCAAATTGGTCTACACGGACAAGTTCTGGCCTGGTTTAGATCTTATCTGTCGGAAAGATATCAGTTTGTCTCTGTGAATGGTTTGTCCTCTGACAAATCAACTGTAAATTTCGGTGTTCCTCAAGGTTCTTTTTTGGGACCACTATTGTTTTCACTATATATTTTACCTCTTGGGGATGTTATTTGAAAACATAATGTTAACCTTCACTGCTATGCGGATGACACACAGCTGTACATTTCAATGAAACATGGTGAAGCCCCAAAATTGCCCTTGCTAGAAGCATGTGTTTCAGACATAAGGAAGTGGATGGCTGCAAACGTTCTACTTTTAAACTCGGACAAAACAGAGATGCTTGTTCTAGGTCCCAAGAAACAAAGAGATCTTCTGTTGAATCTGACAATTAATCTTAATGGTTGAACAGTCGTCTCAAATAAAACTGTGAAGGACCTCGGCGTTACTCTGGACCCTGATCTCTCTTTTGAAGAACATATCAAGACCATTTCAAGGACAGCTTTTTTCCATCTATGTAACATTGCAAAAATCAGAAACTTTCTGTCCAAAAATTATGCAGAAAAATTAATCCATGCTTTTGTCACTTCTAGGTTAGACTACTGCAATGCTCTACTTTCCGGCTACCCGGATAAAGCACTAAATAAACTTCAGTTAGTACTAAATACGGCTGCTCGAATTCTGACTAGAACCAAAAAATTTGATCATATTACTCCAGTGCTAGCCTCTCTACACTGGCTTCCTGTCAAAGCAAGGGCTGATTTCAAGGTTTTACTGATAACCTACAAAGCATTACATGGGCTTGCTCCTACCTATCTCTCTGATTTGGTCCTGCCGTACATACCTACACGTACGCTACGGTCACAAGACGCAGGCCTCCTAATTGTCCCTAGAATTTCTAAGCAAACAGCTGGAGGCAGGGCTTTCTCCTATAGAGCTCCATTTTTATGGACGGGCTGCCTACCCATGTCAGAGACGCAAACTCGGTCTCAACCTTTAAGTCCTTACTGAAGACTTATCTCTTCAGTGGGTCATATGATTGAGTGTAGTCTGGCCCAGGAGTGGGAAGGTGAACGGAAAGGCTCTGGAGCAACGAACCGCCCTTGCTGTCTCTGCCTGGCCGGTTCCCCTCTTCCCACTGGGATTCTCTGCCTCTAACCCTATTACAGGGGCTGAGTCACTGGCTTACTGGGGCTCTTTCTTGCCGTCCCTGGAAGGGGTGCGTCACCTGAGTGGGTTGATTCACTGATGTGGTCATCCTGTCTGGGATGGCACCCCCCCTTGGGTTGTGCCATGGCGGAGTTCTTTGTGGGCTATACTCAGCCTTGTCTCAGGATGGTAAGTTGGTGGTTGAAGATATCCCTCTAGTGGTGTGGGGGCTGTGCTTTGGCAAAGTGGGTGGGGTTATATCCTTCCTGTTTGGCCCTGTCTGGGGGTGTCCTCGGATGGGGCCACAGTGTCTCCTGACCCCTCCTGTCTCAGCCTCCAGTATTTATGCTGCAGTAGTTAATGTGTCGGGGGGCTGGGGTCAGTTTGTTATATCTGGAGTACCTCTCCTGTCCTATTCGGTGTCCTGTATGAATCTAAGTGTGCGTTCTCTAATTCTCTCTTTCTCTCTCTCTCTCTCTCTCTCTCTCTCGGAGGAGGACCTGAGCCCTAGGACCATGCCCCAGGACTACCTGACATGATGACTCCTTGCTGTCCCCAGTCCACCTGGCCGTGCTGCTGCTCCAGTTTCAACTGTTCTGCCTTATTATTATTCGACCATGCTGGTCATTTATGAACATTTGAACATCTTGGCCATGTTCTGTTATAATCTCCACCCGGCACAGCCAGAAGAGGACTGGCCACCCCACATATGCTCTCTCTAATTCTCTCTTTCTTTCTCTCTCTCGGAGGACCTGAGCCCTAGGACCATGCCCCAGGACTACCTGACATGATGACTCCTTGCTGTCCCCAGTCCACCTGACCGTGCTGCTGCTCCAGTTTCAACTGTTCTGCCTTATTATTATACGACCATGCTGGTCATTTATGAACATTTGAACATCTTGGCCATGTTCTGTTATAATCTCCACCTGGCACAGCCAGAAGAGGACTGGCCACCCCACATAGCCTGGTTCCTCTCTAGGTTTCTTCCTAGGTTTTGGCCTTTCTTGGGAGTTTTTCCTAGCCACCGTGCTTCTACATCTGCATTGCTTGCTGTTTGGGGTTTTAGGCTGGGTTTCTGTACAGCACTTTGAGATATCAGCTGATGTACGAAGGGCTATATAAATACATTTGATTTGATTTGATATGATGTAATGTTTATGTCCAATGCCCAATGAGCACAGATACATTTTATCTATAATTTCTCTTCATTATTTCTCTTCATATGACAAGGATTAAATAGGATTTGCCAGTAGATTGTCTTGATTCATGATGATGACTGCTAGCTAGTGTTGACAGGTGATGATGTCCTAATATGGATACCGTACAGCTAACAGCTGCTCTGATCCTCAGCACCCAAATGTCTCAGTGTGAATAACCAGCATGCACCATTCCCCCACCACCACACGCCAGGCAGCAGGCAGTCTGAGTGACATTGAGCTGGAGACAGAAACAAGGACATACTCTCTCAGTGGCCCCTGGATGACCATAAGAACAGCTGGCCACGAGAAGGAGCCCAACTAATAGCTTTCACAGGGAGTCATTTAGAACATGTCCATCAGTGGGCCTCTGAGAACAAAACACATAGCATAAGGCTAATCTGCCTCTAACGACTAATTATGGATATTTTATAAGATCAGTTTTTAAACACGTTATATATTATTTAAAAGTAAAGTTCCAGTCTGGAGAAGTGGTCCAATGGTGTAGCAGGGTATTTTATTCATCACGAAAGGGTGACACATAAATTGAGTAGGTGTTTGAATAGTCACTACAATGAATGGGGTAGATGCGATCAATGGATGATATCATAAAATCTAAATCAAATTGAATCAAATTTTATTTGTCAAATGGGGGGTGTCAATGTAAATAGTCCAGGTGGCCATTTGATTAATTGTTCAGCAGTCTTATGGCTTGGAAGTAGAAGCTGTTAATGATCCTTTTGAACCAAGACTTGGCCCTCTCGTACCGCTTGTCGTGCGGTAGCAGAGAGAACAGTCTATGACTTAGTTGACTGGAGTCTTTGACAATTCTTTGGGCCTTCCAATGAAACCGCCTAGTATATAGGTCCTGGATGGCAGGAAGCTTGGCCCCAGTGATGTACTGGGCCGTATGCATTACCCTCTGTAGGGCCTTATGGTCGGATAACCTCTTCACGACTGTCTTGGTGTGTTTGGACCATGACAGTTTATTGGTGATGTGGACACCAAGGAACTTGAAACTCTCGACCTGATCCACTACAGCCCTGTCGATGTTAATGGGACCTGTTTGGCCAGCCTTTTCCTGTAGTCCACGATGAGCTCCTTTGTCTGGCTCACAATATGGGAGAGGTTGTTGTCTTGACACCACACTGCCAGGTCTCTGACCCCCTCCCTATAGGCTATCCCATCACTGTCGGTGATCAGGCCTAGCACTGTTGTCTCGTCAGCAAATTTAATGATGGTGTTGGAGTCATGCATGGCCACGCAGGAGGGGACTAAGAACGCACCCCTGAGGGGCGCCGGTGTTGAGGATCAAGATGTGTTGTTGCCTACCCTTACCACCTGGGGGCGGCCCGTCAGGAAGTCCAGGATCCAATTGCAGAGAGAGGAGTTTTGTCTCAGGGTCCTTAGCTCTGTGATGAGCTTTGTTGGAAGTATGATGTTGCACACTGAGCAGTAGTCAATGAACAGCAATCTCACATTTCCTTTTGTCCAGGTGGGAAAGGGCAGTGTGGAGTGCGAAATAGATTGCGTAATTTGTTTATAGGTTGGGGAGGTATGTGAATCAAATCACATTTTATTTGTCACATGAGCCAAATACAACAGGTGTAGACCTTACAGTGAAATGCTTACTTACAAGCCCGTAATGAACAATGCAGTTTTAAGAAAAATAAATGTTAAGTAAAAAATAGATAGTAAGTAAAAAATGTAAATAAAAATACAGTTGAAGTCGGAAGTTTATATACACTTAGGTTGGAGTCATTAAAACTTGTTTTTCAACCACTCCACAAATTTCTTGTTAACAAACTATAGTTTTGGCAAGTCAGTTAGGACATCTACTTTGTGCATGACACAAGTATTTCTCCCAAAAATTGTTTATTTACAGATTATTTCACTTATAATTCACTGTATCACAATTCCAGTGGGTCAGAAGTTTACATACACTAAGTTGACTGTGCCTTTAACCAGCTTGGAAAATTCCAGAAAATTATGTCTTGGCTTTTTAAGCTTCTGATAGGCTAATTGACATCACTTGAGTCAATTGGAGGTGTACCTGTGGATGTATTTCAAGACCTACCTTCAAACTCAGTGCCTCTTTGCTTGACATCATGGGAAAATCGAAAGAAATCAGCCAAGAGCTCAGAAAAGAATTGTAGACCTCCACAAATCTGGTTCATCCTTGGGAGCAATTTCCAAATGCCTGAAGGTACCACGTTCATCTGTACAAACAATAGTACGCAAGTATAAACACCACGCAGATGTCATACCGTTCAGGAAGGAGACACATTCTGTCTCCTAGAGATTAATGTCCTTTGATGCGAAAAGTGCAAATCAATCCCAGAACAACAGCAAAGGACCTTGTGAAGATGCTGGAGGAAACAGGTAGAAAAGTATCTATATGCACAGTAAACCGAGTCCATTATTGACATAACCTGAAAGGCCGCTCAGCAAGGTAGAAGCCACTGCTCCAAAACCGCCATAAAGAAGCCAGACTACGGTTTGCAACTGCACATGGGGACGAAGATCATACTTTTTGGAGAAATGTCCTCTTGTTTAATGAATTTTAAACAGAACTGTTTGGCCATAATGACCATCGTTATGTTTGGAGGAAAAAGGGGGAGGCTTGCAAGCCGAAGAACACCATCCCAACCGTGAAGCACAGGGGGTGGCAGCATCATGTTGTTGGAGTGCTTTGTTGCAGGAGGGACTGGTGCACTTCACAAAATAGATGGTATCACGAGGAAAGAAAAATGATGTGGCTATATTGAAGCAACATCTCAAGACATCAGTCAGGAAGTTAAAGCTTGGTTGCAAATGGGTCTTCCAAATGGACAATGACCCCAAGCATACTTCCAAAGTTGTGGCAAAATGGCTTAAGGACACCAAAGTCATGGTATTGGAGTGGCCATCACGAAGCCCTGACCTCAATCCTGTAGAACATTTGTGGGCAGAACTGATAAAGCATGTGTGTGAGCAAGGAAGCCTACAAACCTGACTTAGTTATACCAGCTCTGTCAGTAGGAATGGGCCAAAATTCAACCAACTTATTGTGGGACGCTTGTGGAAGTCTACTCGAAACGTTTGACCCAAGTTAAACGATTTAACGCTACCAAATACTAATTGAGTGTATGTAAACTTCTAACCCACTGGGAATGTGATGAAAGAAATAAAAGCTGAAATAATTCATTCCCACTACTATTATTCTGACATTTCACATTCTTAAAATAAAGTGGTGATCCTAACTGACCTATTAGGATCAAACTTTAGGAATTGTGTAAAACAGAGTTTAGATGTATTTGATTAATTAGCTGTTCAGGAGTCTTATGGCTTAGGGGGTAGAAGCTGTTAAGAAGCCTTTTGGACCTAGACTTGGCGTTCCGGTACCACTTGCCGTGCGGTAGCAGAGAGAACAGTCTATGACTAGGGTGGCTGGAGTCTTTGACAGTTTTTAGGACCTTCCTCTGACACTGCCCTGTATAGAGGTCCTGGATGGCAGGAAGCTTGGCCCAGTGATGTACTGGGCTGTATGTACTACCTTTTGTAGTGCCTTGCGGTCGGAGGCTGAGCAGTTGCCTAACCAGGCAGCGATGCAACCAATCAGGATGATCTTCATGGTGCCGCTGTAGACCTTTTTGAGGATCTGAGGATCCATGCCAAATCTTTTCAGTCTCCTGGGGGGATTTGGACCATGATAGTTTATTGGTGATATTGACACCAAGGAAACGGAAGCTCTTGACCTGCTTTACATACACCTTAGCCAAGTACATTTAAACTCATATTTTCACAATTCCTGACATTTAATACTAGTAAATATTTCCTGTCTTAGGTCAGTTAGGATCACCAATTTATTTTAAGCATGTGAAATGTCAGAATAATAGTAGAGAGAATTATTTATTTCAGCTTTTGTTTCTTTCATCACATTCCCAGTGTGTCAGAAGTTTACATACACTCAATTAGTATTTAGAGGCATAGCCTTTAATTGATCAAATTGGGTCAAACATTTCAGGTAGCCTTCCACAAGCTTCCTATAATAAGTTGGGGAATTTTGGCCACTCCTCCTGACAGAGCTGGTGTAACTGAGTCAGGTTTGTAGGCCTTGCTCGCACACGCCTTTTCAGTTCTGCCCACACATTTTCCGTAGAATTGAGGTCAAGGCTTTGTGATGGCCACTCCAATACCTTGACTTTGGTGTCTTAAAGCTATTTTGCCACAACTTTGGAAGTATGCTTGGGGTCATTGTCCATTTGGAAGACCCATTTGCGACCACACTTTAACTTCCTGACTGATATCTTGAGATGTTGCTTCAATATATCCACATAATTTTTCTTCCTCATGAAGCCATCTATTTTGTGAAGTGCACCAGTCCCTCCTGCAGCAAAGCACCCCCACAACATAATGCCCTGTGCTTCACGGTTGGGATGGTGTTCTATCAATCAAATGTATGTATAAAGCCCTTCTTACCTCAGCTGATGTCACAAAGTGCTGTACAAAAACCCAGCCTACGACCCCAAAAAGCAAGCAAATTATGTGTGGAAGCACGGGGGCTAGGAAAAACTCCCTAGAAAGGCCAGAACCTAGGAAGAAACCTAGAGAGGAATATATAACCCACCCACCTCCAACCACCAACCTAGCATCCTGAGACAAGGCTGAGTATAGCCCACGAAGATCTCCCCCCATGGCACAACCCAAGCGGTGGCGCCAACCCGGACAGGAAGGTCACGTCAGTGACTCAACCCACTCAAGTGACACATCCCTCCCAGGGATGGCATGAAAGAGCACCAGTAAGCCAGTGACTCAGCCCCTGTAATAGGGTTTGAGGTAGAAAATCCCAGTGGAGAGAGGGGAACCGGCCAGGCAGAGACAGCAAGGGCAGTTCGTTGCTCCAGTGCCTTTCTGTTCACCGTCACGCTCCTGGGCCAGACTACACTCAATCATAGGACCTACTGAAGAGATGAGTCTTTAATAAATTCTTAATGATTGAGACCGAGTCTGCATCTCTCACATGGATAGGCAGACCATTCCATGAAAATTGAGCTCCATAGGAGAAAGCCCTGCCTCCAACTATTTGCTTAGAAATTCTAGGGTCAATAAGGAGACCTGCGTCTTGTGACCAAATCTTCTTCGGCTTGCAAGCCCCCCTTTTCCTCCAAACATAATGATGGTTATTATGGCCAAACAGTTCTATTTTTGTTTCATCAGACCAGAGGACATTTCTACAAAATGTACAATCTTTGTCCCCATGTGCAGTTGCAAACCGTAGTCTGGGTTTTTTATGGCGGTTTTGAAGCAGTGGCTTCTAACTTGCTGAGCAGCCTTTCAGGTTATGTCGATCTAGGACTCATTTTACTGTGGATATAGATACTTTTGTACCTGTTTCCTCCAGCATCTTCACAAGGTCCTTTGCTGTTGTTCTGGGATTGATTTGCACTTTTCACACCAAAGTGCGTTCATCTCTAGGAGACAGAATGCATCTCCTTCCTGAGCGTTATGATGGCTGCAGTGTCCCATGGTGTTATACTTGCGTAATATTGTTTGTACAGATGAACGTGGTACTTTGAGGCATTTGGAAATTGCTCCCAAGGATGAACCAGACTTGTGGAGGTCTACAATCTTTTTCTGAGGTCTTGCTGATTTTCTTTTTGATTTCCCCATGATGTCAAGCAAAGAGGCACTGAGTTTGAAGGTAGGCCTTGAAATACATCCACAGGTACACCTCCAATTGACTCAAATGATGTCAATTAGCCTACCAGAAGCTTCTAAAGCCAAGACATCATTTTCTGGAATTTTTCAAGCTGTTTAAAGGCACAGTCAACTTAGTGTATGTAAAATTCTGACCCACTGGCATTGCGATACAGTGAATTATAAGTTAAATAATCTGTCTGTAAACAATTGTTGGAAAAAGTACTTGTGTCATGGACAAAGTAGATGTCCTAACCGACTTGCCAAAACTATAGTTTGTTAACAAGAAATTTGTCGATTGGTTGAAAAATGAGTTTTAATGACTCCAACCTAAGTGTATGTAAACTTCTGACTTCAGCTGTAAATGCCTGGTATATTTACATTTTGGAGAATCTCTTATACATTGGGTTAAAGTTATGTATAGTAAAGCTAGGTGTAAAATAGTAAATAATGTCTACTTCTCAGAAAGTATTAAACTGTCAACCAGTGTAAAACAAGGTTGTCCACTATCATCATATCTATTTCTTATGGCCATCGAAATGTTAACTATTAAATCCAACAATAATATCAAGGGGCTAGAAATCCAGGGCTTAAAAAATATGTCATTGTACCTCCACAGCCTCATATCAGACCTAGATAATTGTTTTAACTGCTCTGGATTACAATCAAGTTAAGTGTACTATATTAGGTATTCGACAAAAAATACAGCTGTTACATTTCAGTGTAGTTTACCAATAAAATGGTATGACGGTGAAGTGGACATACTAGGTATTCATATCCCGAAATAAATAAACGATCTCACTAAAATACATTTCAATAGAAAGTTTTTTTTTAAATAGATAAGATCTTGTTACCATCTTGTTACCATTTAGTCATATCCCAATTTACCTATTTGTTTATGGCCCTGCCTAACCTAACGGCTTGTCTTTTAAATTATATGAGAAATACGTATTCCATTTTATTTTAAATGGCAAGCCAGACAAAATTTAATGAGCCGATCTATATATTGAATCAGATTTCAGAGAGCAGAAATGATTAAATATTAAAGTATTATGCCTCCCACTTCAGTCATACACAAACAATACTGAAATCCAAACTGGTTCCCAAGCAGATTAGTAAGAATGGCTCACCCAGTTTTCGAGAATGGACGTTTTCCCTTTATTCTGATTATAACCTCTCACTTTCGGTTATTTGAAAATGAAATAATCTCCAAAATATCAATATTTTTTAAAACAAGCCATGGAAAATTTGCTATTTCAGATTAATCCACCAGAAAAAAAGAATAAATATTACCACAAATATTATGGTTAATCTCAAATATACTAATTGCTAAAAAAAACAAAACATTATTAATGGAGAAAAAAATGTAAAACGTTATGATCTTTGTAAATAATATCATAAATAGTACTGGTGGAGTTATGTCACACATCCAGCTAACAAAAATGTAAGCAAGCGGCAAGTGTATTACAGACCAAAATTGGTTAAACAAAATTGTGATGAATAAAAAAGTATAGCAGTTTAATTTTAGGACCAAAAGTTTCCAGCTGTGCTATGCAGTTTGCAAAATTGTTCCATGGCACAAAGGGTGGGTCAAAAGTAACAACAGTCAGTATCTCGTGTGGCCACCAGCTGCATTAAGTACTGCAGTGCATCTCCTCCACATAGACCGCACGAGATATGCCAGGTCTTGCTGTGAGATGTTACCCCACTCTTCCACCAAGGCACCTGCAATGTTCTTGACATTTCTAAGCCCTCACCCTCTGGTACAATAGGTCCCAGACGTGCTCAATGGGATTGAGATCCGGGCTCTTCGCTGACCATGGCAACACTGACATTCCTGTCTTGCAGGAAATCACGCACAGAACGAGCAGTATGGCTGGTGGAATTGGCATGCTGTTGAGAGATGTCAAGATGAGCCTGCAGGAAGGGTAACACAAAAGGGAGGAAGATGTCTTCCCTGTAACACACGTTGAGATTGCTTGCAATGACAACAAGCTCAGTCCGATGATGCTGTGGGATTGATGGCTAACGAGACATGGTGTGACGAAAGAAACATACAGGAACTCAAATCCTTCTGTTCACCTGATTTAGAATTCCTCACAATCAAATGTAGACCGCATTATCTACCAAGAGAATTCTCTTCGATTATAATCACAGCCGTATATATCCCCCCCCAAGCAGACACATCGATGGCTCTGAACAAACTTTATTTGACTCTTTGCAAACTGGAATCCAGTTATCCGGAGGCTGCATTCATTGTAGCTGGGGATTTTAACAAGGCTAATCTGAAAACAAGACTCCCTAAATTTTATCAGCACATCGATTGCGCGACCAGGGGTGGAAAAACCTTGGATCATTGTTACTCTAACTTCCGCGACGCATATAAGGCCTTGCCCCGCCCTCCTTTCGGAAAAGCTGACCACGACTCCATTTTGTTGATCCCTGCCTACAGACAGAAACTAAAACAAGAGGCTCCCACGCTGAGGTCTGTCCAACGCTGGTCCGACCAAGCTGACTCCACACTCCAAGACTGCTTCCATCACGTGGACTGGGATATGTTTCGTATTGCGTCAGATAACAATATTGACGAATACGCTGATTCGGTGTGCGAGTTCATTAGAACGTGCGTTGAAGATGTCGTTCCCATAGCAACGATTAAAACATTCCCTAACCAGAAACCGTGGATTGATGGCAGCATTCGCGTGAAACTGAAAGCGCGAACCACTGCTTTTAATCAGGGCAAGGTGACTGGTAACATGACCGAATACAAACAGTGCAGCTATTCCCTCCGCAAGGCTATCAAACAAGCTAAGCGTCAGTACAGAGACAAAGTAGAATCTCAATTCAACGGCTCAGACACAAGAGGCATGTGGCAGGGTCTACAGTCAATCACGGACTACAAGAAGAAATCCAGCCCAGTCACGGACCAGGATGTCTTGCTCCCAGGCAGACTAAATAACTTTTTGCCCGCTTTGAGGACAATACAGTGCCACTGACACGGCCTGCAACGAAAACATGCAGACTCTCCTTCACTGCAGCCGAGGTGAGTAAGACATTTAAACGTGTTAACCCTCGCAAGGCTGCAGGCCCAGACGGCATCCCCAGCCGCGCCCTCAGAGCATGCGCAGACCAGCTGGCCGGTGTGTTTACGGACATATTCAATCAATCCCTATACCAGTCTGCTGTTCCCACATGCTTCAAGAGGGCCACCATTGTTCCTGTTCCCAAGAAAGCTAAGGTAACTGAGCTAAACGACTACCGCCCGTAGCACTCACTTCCGTCATCATGAAGTGCTTTGAGAGACTAGTCAAGGACCATATCACCTCCACCCTACCTGACACCCTAGACCCACTCCAATTTGCTTACCGCCCAAATAGGTCCACAGACGATGCAATCTCAACCACACTGCACACTGCCCTAACCCATCTGGACAAGAGGAATACCTATGTGAGAATGCTGTTCATCGACTACAGCTCGGCATTCAACACCATAGTACCCTCCAAGCTCGTCATCAAGCTCGAGACCCTGGGTCTTGACCCCGCCCTGTGCAACTGGGTACTGGACTTCCTGACGGGCCGCCCCCAGGTGGTGAGGGTAGGCAACAACATCTCCACCCCGCTGATCCTCAACACTGGGGCCCCACAAGGGTGCGTTCTGAGCCTTCTCCTGTACTCCCTGTTCACTCACGACTGCGTGGCCACACACGCCTCCAACTCAATCATCAAGTTTGCGGACGACACAACAGTGGTAGGCTTGATTACCAACAACGACGAGACGGCCTACAGGGAGGAGGTGAGGGCCCTCAGAGTGTGGTGTCAGGAAAATAACCTCACACTCAACGTCAACAAAACTAAGGAGATGATTGTGGACTTCAGGAAACAGCAGAGGGAACACCCCCCTATCCACATCGATGGAACAGTAGTGGAGAGGGTAGCAAGTTTTAAGTTCCTCGGCATACACATCACAGACAAACTGAATTGGTCCACTCACACAGACAGCATCGTGAAGAAGGCGCAGCAGCGCCTCTTCAACCTCAGGAGGCTGAAGAAATTCGGCTTGTCACCAAAAGCACTCACAAACTTCTACAGATGCACAATCGAGAGCATCCTGGCGGGCTGTATCACCGCCTGGTACGGCAACTGCTCCGCCCACAACCGTAAGGCTCTCCAGAGGGTAGTGAGGTCTGCACAACGCATCACCGGGGCAAACTACCTGCCTTCCAGGACACCTACACCACCCGATGTTACAGGAAGGCCATAAAGATCATCAAGGACATCAACCACCCGAGCCACTGCCTGTTCACCCCGCTATCATCCAGAAGGCGAGGTCAGTAAGGTGCATCAAAGCTGGGACCGAGAGACTGAAAAACAGCTTCTATCTCAAGGCCATCAGACTGTTAAACAGCCACCAGTAACATTGAGTGGCTGCTGCCAACACACTGACACTGACACTGACACTGACTCAACTCCAGCCACTTTAATAATGGGAATTGATGGGAAATGTAAATATATCACTAGCCACTTTAAACAATGCTACCTTATATAATGTTACTTACCCTACATTATTCATCTCATATGCATACGTATATACTGTACTCTAAATCATCGACTGCATCCTTATGTAATACATGTATCACTAGACACTTTAACTATGCCACTTTGTTTACATACTCATCTCATATGTATATACTGTACTCGATACCATCTACTGTATCTTGCCTATGCTCCTCTGTACCATCACTCATTCATATATCCTTATGTACATATTCTTCATCCCCTTACACTGTGTATAAGACAGTAGTTTTGGAATTGTTAGTTAGATTACTTGTTGGTTATTACTGCATTGTCGGAACTAGAAGCACAAGCATTTCACTACACTCGCATTAACATCTGCTAACCATGTGTATGTGACAAATAAAATTTGATTTGATTTGATTTGATTTTGACACACCGCCCCAGAACATGATGGACCCTCCACCTCCAACTCTATCCTGCTCGAGAGTACAGGCCTCGGTGTAACGCTCATTATTTTCACGATAAACGCAAATCCAACCATCACCCCTGGTGAGACAAAAAACGCAACTCGTCAGTGAAGAGCACTTTTTGCCAGTCCTGTCTGGTCCAGTGACCGTGGGTTTGTACCCATAGGCAATGTTGTTGCCGGTGATGTCTGGTGAGGATCTGCCTTACAACAGGCCTACAAGTCCTCAGTCCAGCCTCTCTCAGCCTATTGTGGACAGTCTGATCACTGATGGAGGGATTGTGCGTTTCTGGTGTAACTCGTACAGTTGTTGTTGCCATCCTGTACCTGTCCCGTAGGTGTGATGTTCGAATGTATCAATCCTGTGCAGGTGTTGGTACAAGTGGTCTGCCACTGCTAGGACAATCAGCTGTCCGTCCTGTCTCTCTGAAGTGCTGTCTTAGGCGTCTCACAGTACGGACATTGCAATTTATTGCCCTGGCCACATCTGCAGTCCTCATGCCTCCTTGCAGCATACCTAAGGCACGTTCACGCAGATGAGCAGGGACCCTGGGCATCTTTCTTTTTGTGTTTTTCAGAGTCAGTAGAAAGGCCTCTTTAGTGCCCTAAGTTTTCATAACTGTGACCTTAATTGCCTACCATCTGTAAGCTGTTAGTGTCAGATCCACAGGTGCATGTTCATTATTTTTTTTCACCTTTATTTAACCAGGTAGGCTAGTTGAGAACAAGTTCTCATTTGCAACTGTAACCTGGCAAAGATAAAGCAAAGTAGTTCGACACATACAACAACACAGAGTTACACATGGAATAAACAAACATACAATCAACATACAATCAATACAGTAGAGAAATCTATATACAGCATGTGCACATGAAGTAGGATAAGAGAGGTAAGGCAATAAATATGCCATGGTGGCAAAATAATTACAAAATAGCAATTAAACATTGGAATGGTAGGATGAGATACTGGGGTGCAAAGGAGCTAAATCAATCAATAAATACATACAGTATTGGGATGAGATAGATTGGATGGGCTATTTACAGATGAGCTATGTACAGGTGCAGTGATCTGAGAGCTGCTCTGACAGCTGGTGCTTAAAGCTAGTGAGTGAGGTAAGAGTCTCCAGCTTCAGAGATTTTTGCAGTTCATTCCAGTCATTGGCAGCAGAGAACTGTAAGGAGAGGCGGCCAAAGAAGAATTGGCTTTGGGGGTGACCAGTGAGATATACCTTCTGGAGCGTGTGCTACGGGTGGGTGCAGCTATGGTGACCAGTGAGCTGAGATAAGGCGGGGCTTTACCTAGCAGAGACTTGTAGATGACCTGGAGACAGTGGGTTTGGGGACGAGTATGAAGCGAGGGCCAGCCAACGAGATCATACAGGTCGCAGTGGTGGGTAGTATATGGGGCTTTGGTGACAAAACGGATGGCACTGTGATAGACTGCATCCAATTTGTTGAGTAGAGTGTTGGATGCTATTTTGTAAATGACATTGCCAAAGTCGAGGATCAGTAGGATGGTCAGTTTTACGAGGGTATGTTTGGCAGCATGATTGAAGGATGCCTTGTTGTGAAATAGGAAGCCGATTCTAGATTTAATTTTGGATTGGAGATGCTTAATGCGAGTCTGGAAGGAGAGTTTACAGTCTAACCAGACACCTAGGTATTTGTAGTTGTCCACATATTCTAAGTCAGAACCGTCCAGAGTAGGGATGCTGGACGGGCGGGTAGGTGCGGGCAGCAATCGGTTGAAGAGTATGCATTTAGTTTTACTTGCATTTAAGAGCAGTTGGAGGCCACGGAAGGAGAGTTGTATGGCATTGAAGCTCATCTGGAGGTTAGTTAACACAGTGTCCAACGAAGGGCCAGAGGTACAGTATACAGAATGGTTTCGTCTGCGTAGAGGTGGATCAAAGAATCACCAGCAGCGAGAGCGACATCATTGATGTATACAGAGAAGAGAGTCAGCCTGAGAATTGAACCCTGGGCCACCCCAATAGAGACTGCCAGAGGTCCGAACAACAGGCCCTCCGATTTAACATACTGAACTCTAACTCTGTATGTTCATGGTTCATTGAACAAGCGTGAGAAACAGTGTTTAAACCCTTTACAATGAAGATCTGTGATGTTATTTGGATTTTTACTAATTAACTTTGAAAAACAGGGTCCTGAAAAAGGGAAGTTTCTTTTTTTGATGAGTTTATATATTAAAAATATATATTTACCAAAACATATAAGGGGGATTGGAAACAATGCAGACAATTAGATTGATAGAAGCCACAATCTATCTGCAGTATTAAAGCTGATATACCCCTTAAACAAATACAAAATAAAAAGTTTAATTTGAGATGGTTCACTTTCAATACTTTCAATATTGACTTTCACTACTATAAAATGTGGGAATATGACCAAATGTGAGCATCTCAAAATTGTAAGGGTGAGATGGTTGTAAAAGTGAAAAATACAAGTGCCTGTCCTTGTTTCTCTCTTCCTCTTGGTATGATTGTTTCTTTCTCTTCGGAGAGAGCTGGTCGGGGCTCATAACTATAAATTGAATGTGCAGACAAAGTGCAGACATCTATGGTGGAATATGTCCCTCAATGGCTCCTTGACAGTAACAGCTCCCAGTTGACAGTTTACAAACCTACAGACACACACAGAGAATATTCAGTAGTTCTGAGAAAAGAAGCATCATCGCCTTGCTTTCAGATTTCCCTGGGAATCACGCTACTCTCCACTGCACAGCGTTTGATTTTACAAGCCTCCCGAGATATGAAAAGCCTTGGGGGATTGAGGGGATCTCAGCAATGAGATGCTAAAGTCATATTGAAAATCAAACCAATTTTAACCACAATACTCTGCTCTGGTGAAAGAATTGATTTCAATCATTTATAATAATCCCACACCTAAAAGTTACTTCTCGTTTTGTATTTTTTTTCATTGTGCACCTTTTTATCCCTGGAGTTTAGCTCCTGGAGAGAATCAAAGGTAGGTCACAAAATCAATTACACTCACAACAGTGTGTCCTCAAAAGACAGCCTGCCTTTAAAAGACATCACACAGAGGATTTACTTTAAGCTTTGAGTTATTTGTAGCCATTTGTCACAAAACCATTTTCATTATTTCACTAGAATGTGGCAAAGGCATAATGCAGCAAATCCTGTGATGATGACTTTTAATAATAACGACTTAATAAAACCACCTCAAATATATAATAATTAAATAACTGAACACACTTCCTCTGCATATCATTCAAGTTCTTAACTCTACTTTACACAAATTCCATGTCACATTTTTGAGTTTGCATCGCACAAACCAAAATTCAAGGTATGGTCCTACTATTCACCATAGATATTAAAAGGATGCATTGGAAAAGGTAATATAAGTAAATCCAATAGCATGAATCTAACTCTAATGGAATTTATTGCTAGAAGCAAAACAAAATAGTAGATTACTGGAGGATGATGCAATACATAGGAAATTAGGCATTGTGAAGTGGGTTGTATTAATTACAGAAATATATGCAGCGATCTAAGGCACGCATCTCAGTACAAGAGACGTCACTACAGTCCCTGGTTCAAATCCAGGCTATATCACATCCGGCCGTGATTGGGAGTCCCATAGGGCGGCGCACAGTTGGCCAGGGTTGGCCATCATGGTAAATAAGAATTTGTTCTTAATGTTCTTCACTGACTTGCCTAGTTAAATATAGGTTTCCCTGATAGCAACAGGAAGGTAGTAAACAAGAATAATGAGTTAGATTTTTCACAGAAAGAAATCTATTTAAAAAAGCAGTATTGAAATGAAGAGACCAACAACTTTTCGTATTTTAATTAGATGTGATTAAAGGTTCTAACAGAGAGAGACAAATAATGCTCTTGCATGAGATCTTGACTGTGATCTTGGATTAATTGTGCAATTATCTCCCAGCCCGGTAGAGACTCCTAGGCATAATCACAGGGACCATTCATTCTGCCTTCTGTCACTAGAGCTTGAGTCATTTATAGCCTCTGTTGTTTTCCAACAAATTAGGATGACATATGGTTTTAGTCCATCCTCAGTCCTGAAACGATGTTTATACCATTGGGGAAGATGGAGGAGCTTATTGTCAATTTGAATTAGGAGCAGCTGCAATGGATGAAAGATGAAAACTGTGAGACATTTGGCTGCCATTCATTAGATGGAACATTTTGAGTATGATTAAATGTTTTTATTTTTTAATTCATCCCAGGCAACCTTGTTTGGAATGTTGTTGATATTAGAGCTAAAACCTGGGGATTTAAAGCTCATCTCCTAACTTTGTTTTAACGTGTCAGCAAAGATCAGGGTAAGCAAACAGCAAATAGAAACAACAGAGAGGCGGATTTGCTGTACCTGCTCATTAAGCCTCTCATTCTTCTCATCCTTCCAGCTCTGGGTCTCTCTCGCTTCCCTTCTCATCCTCCCAGCTCTGGGTCTCTGTCTCTTCCCCTCTCATCCTTTCAGCTCTGGGTCTGTATTTCTCTAAGTCTCTTCCTCCCTCTGCCCGCTGGTAGTTTCTAGCCGTAGGGTCTACGCTTCATTTGGAGCGAATGACTACAGATCTCTCTGAAGATTTTCAAGGGTCAGCATCCATAGATCACAAAGACACTGAGGCTGAGCAGGGATTAGATGAGTACAGAAAGCAGGTGAGACACATTGAACAGTCATATAGACGTTTTTCCATATTAAGAGGTGTTTTTGGTTTAATTTGCTTTGCTATGAATGTACGAGTATAGTACCATGAAGTGTCAAGGGTATAAAGTAACATATAAAAGGCTTAAAAGGCATATAGGTATCTGCCAAAATGAAAGAAACACCAACATAAAGTGTCTTAATAGGGTGTTGGGCCACCATGAGCCAGAACAGCTTCAATGCACCTTGTCATAGATTTTACAAGTGTCTGGAACTCTATTAGAGGTATGCCACAAAATGATTCCATAAGACATTCCATCATTTGGTGGTTTGTTGATGGTAGTGTAAAATGCTGTCTCAGGTGCCACTCCAGAATCTCAATTGTGTTTAGATCTGGTGACTGAGTTGTCCATAGCACATGGTTTACATTGTCTTCATGCTCATCAAACCATTCAGTGACCACTCATGCACTGTGGATGGGGGCATTGACATCTTATGGGGGAATAGCCATTGTAGCCAAAATAATTACCCCCAAAAATTGCCTGCCCAGCATTTTTAACACGTGACACAAAACATAATGGGTTGTTAATTGCTTAATTAATTTAGGATCCACACCGTGTTCGTGATGTTCCAAGATGTTTAGTTTATGCATTTACATTTAACCAGTACAATGTAGAAAAAATGCCTTTCTTTGAATGAAATGTCAAAATGTTAATGGAACTCATGGACTTTTTAACGTTTATCTTTACTGAAATGAGCGATACTACAATGGGTCCGGTTCCAAAACTGAAAGCCAATATATGTTCTGTCAGAATCCTTTTAATAACGGAAGAGCGAGCAATAGCAGGATGGCCTGTCCCAAGGACCTTCAGGATATATTCAAATATTAACCTTATCAGAGCAAACAGAAATTTCCACTCATGCAGGGACATGAACACGATGTCTAAAAGCTTGTGTAATTCCCTAGGTTCAACAGGTTACTGTATGTCAGGTCTCTGCCATTTTCATTTTAAAGTACCATAGGAGTAAAAAATTAGTACCTACATGGTTATTCTTTAATAGATTTGAATGATTTAGTGTAGAAGATATCAGACAGCCTATTAGGAGATAGGAATGTGACAGGCACTTTTGAACATAGGTCAGAAATACATTTTGCTAAGGGAAAAGGGCAATGTAAATGAGTGAATACAGCAATGTCCTTAAACAATGTCAGGGAGTATTATCTTAATTTCAGCTTGTACCTCAACATAACCTCACAGTAAAGTTAGATATTTATGCACTTTTCACAACAATTACCATGTTTTTTTTTGTAAATGTTAAATCCTCTAAAGACTTTTATTTTGATGTGTAGTTCGTGCCACACATGCCCATCCAGTAACTCTCTATAGACAGCGACCTTTAAGTCAAAGTTGTCATCCAGCCTTCACTAATTAGCAGCTGTGATTGACATTCAGGTTCTAATGGCATGTCATGACAAGGTCAGTGGCATTTCCTCGACTATCTTGGGAGCTGCATTGGCATTTTAGAGAGAGGCCACTTCTAACATAATCTGAACAGCTAGCGCCCCTCCCCCTCCTGGGTGACTGACAAGCTGAATCTCAGATGCTGCGTCTCAAATGGCACCCTAGTTCCTATGCAGTGCACTACTTTTGACCAGGGCCCATAAGGCACACAGGGTGCCAATAACACAGTCAGAAACCTTCTGGATGTATTAATGAAGATCTGTCAACTGCTTTCAGACACTGAGGTGAGGAGATATCAGGGCTGAACACTCAAAGGCTGTGCATGGCGACATAATTTTGAAAACAGTGTGTAATAGACATATAGTATTCATGTATGGAAATATCAGATGTATCAGGGCATTATCAAATACGTATATGAAAATGTTCAATGACTCTAAGATCTTGAACCTCAAACCACTGTTACAAAAAATCTGCTTTGATTTCCAGCTGGAATTGGCAAGGCAGGGTCGCCTTCTAGATATTATCATTCCACTAATGTTTTGCCATGATGGTCTGCCATATCTCTCTACCTCTACCTGTAGCAGACTAATCAATGTGATATCTCCATCCAATTCAAAAAACTCCTTTATTCATAGGTTTTTGGTCATAATTAATTGGAAATGTTACCGGCTCCATTCAAGTTTCAATATCCACTAAGCATGCAATGATCCACTAATATATGCAATGATATTTCTTTAATGGCAACTGGGAGGAGAATTTTTTTTCTACAGCTGCAGTTATTTAAAACCTGCTTCTCTGAAGGACCAAATTAAATGTCAAAAGAATCACATTCAAGCTAAAGCCGCTGCATTGATAAGGGAAGCCCTTCCCTCCGAATTACCCTATAAATTAAAATGCTTTTGAATAGTCCACCAAAGAGCCGTCTCCCTGTGGTTCTTTATGGTGCTTTAAAAGTCATCATTCCCTCTCAACCTCCAGTTCATCCAGTCCATTGGGCGGCGCAGGAAAACACCGATTCATCTATTAGCCAAGAAATAGCTTATTTATCTTTGTTGGTCTATGTCCCAAATGGTACCTGTTAGGGCTAATTTGGACATATTTGTATAAAAGACAGAACACACAGAGCTCCATGTACGTTTGTGTAAATATATTAAATATGAATGTATATGAAGAACTATTAGGTACTGTACATACGTTTATGATTTGTGGTGTCAGGAAAATAACCTCACACTCAACGTCAACAAAACTATGGAGATGATTGTGGACTTCAGGAAACAGCAGAGGGAAAACCCCCCTATCCACATCGATGGAACAGTAGTGGAGAGGGTAGCAAGTTTTAAGTTCCTCGGCATACACATCACAGACAAACTGAATTGGTCCACCCACACAGACAGCATTGTGAAGAAGGCGCAGCAGCGCCTCTTCAACCTCAGGAGGCTGAAGAAATTCGGCTTGTCACCAAAAGCACTCACAAACTTCTACAGATGCACAATCGAGAGCATCCTGGCGGGCTGTATCACCGCCTGGTACGGCAACTGCTCCGCCCACAACCGTAAGGCTCTCCAGAGGGTAGTAAGGTCTGCACAACGCATCACCGGGGGCAAACTACCTGCCCTCCAGGACACCTACACCACCCGATGTTACAGGAAGGCCATAAAGATCATCAAGGACAACAACCACCCGAGCCACTGCCTGTTCACCCCGCTATCATCCAGAAGGCGAGGTCAGTACAGGTGCCTCAAAGCTGGGACAGAGAGACTGAAAAACAGCTTCTATCTCAAGGCCATCAGACTGTTAAACAACCACCACTAACATTGAGTGGCTGCTGCCAACACACTGACTCAACTCCAGCCACTTTAATAATGGGAATTGATGGGAAATGATGTAAAATATATCACTAGCCACTTTAAACAATGCTACCTAATATAATGTTTACATACCCTACATTATTCATCTCATATGTATACGTATATACTGTACTCTATATCATCTACTGCATCTTTATGTAATACATGTATCACTAGCCACATTAACTATGCCACTTTGTTTACATACTCATCTCATATGTATATACTGTACTCGATACCATCTACTGCATCTTGCCTATGCCGCTCTGAACCATCACTCATTCATATATCTTTATGTACATATTCTTTATCCCCTTACACTTGTGTGTATAAGACAGTAGTTTTGGAATTGTTAGTTAGATTACTTGTTGGTTATTACTGCATTGTCGGAACTAGAAGCACAAGCATTTCGCTACACTCGCATTAACATCTGCTAACCATGTGTATGTGACAAATAAAATTTGATTTGATTTGATTTATATTTACCTGATTGAGATATATTCTTTTGTTATTAGTTTAACTTTGTTTCTGCCCCCCCTCTTACCCATTCATTGTACTGTGGTAAGTGTGTTAGGATAAAGGCAGGAAGTTGGGCCTTCGGCGGGGGCGAGTGCTAGCTAGACGCGGGAGAGGTATAGTCGTTTGACCATACAGACATACAAACATGTCTTATTATGTATTTTTCACGTCAATCATTTTTTTGTTAGATTTAAGAAGAATAAACCTTTTTGTTGCACCCTATCCCTGGATCTCATTGAATGTTTTGGCCGTTTGGGAACCTTGAATGTGGACTGTATGCGTATGAAACAACACCGCTTTCAGGCTAGTGCAGGGGCTATGGTAAAGAGGAAAGGAAGCCACTACAGTACCCTATTCCCTTTATAGTCCACTACCTTTGAGCAGGGCCCATTGGACTCGGGTCATAAGTAGTGCATTATATTGGGAATAAGGTGCCATTTAAACATGTAGTGTATTTAAGTTTTATAAAGGCTTCTAAAGTTTATTATTTCCGATTTGACATTTCAGACTTGATTTGCCCTAACAAAAAATGTATCAACCCCTACCCACCAAAATGTCCATTAATTATATTCCGCACAATAATTCACATTTCCTGTTGCTGCAGAATTATTTAACTGCTGTAGCAAACTGGCTCAAATTAAGCGACTATAACTGTAGATGCAGAGTAATCAAAAGTAGCATGGACATGAAAGGTTAATGTTTACTGTACATTTACACAATTACTGTAATTGACGATCATGAATTCTCTACTTTCTCTCTCCTACATTATACTGTATCTCGGCCTCACCCATTGTATTAGTAGCCTAGTGTGCAGTGCAGGTCTCAGTATGAGACTTGGTCAGAGCTACATGTATTAATGCCGGCTTAATCGACTGAGTGTTGGGAGCAAGGCTAGCCTGAGGTGATGGGCTGATTCATACAGAAATGAATCATCTATCTTCCCCCTTTGTATATAAACGCCTTCTCTTGCTAGTTGCCATTCAGAGCAGGCTGCATATATGTATTTTGTAAAGAGACATTTACCAGACCGCTCGCTGTATGGAGTGTCAAGGCATGGCGGTGCAGTATTCTGTTTGATTATGTGGTTCTAATACAATTATACTACAGCGTAGTGTTGAAAATGGAGAGACGGCAGACTTTAAAGAGTTCACGGTGAAACCAGAATAGAGCACTGTGTCTGAATACTTCCTTTGGACTCTTTTCTGAGGTGGGAGATTATAAGAGTCTCAAATAATAATAATAATAATAATAACACATGGGACTTAGCTTTTCAAGGACCGAAAGTTAATGTACAATTATAGAAAGTAAAAAGAAAAAGAACAAAACAGGAGTCAAAACAAAACATGAATAAAGAGAGGGGTGGGCTCAAATAAAGGGAAAGATTGTGATGTATCAGTGTATTAGGGTGGGGTTGGGATTTGGATACAAACCCGGTTTAGGGTAAGGGGCTGGATTGGGATTTGGATACGAACCCAAATAGCACCATACTTCCTATGTGCCCTTGTGAAAATAAATGTACTGTATAGGGAAGAGGGTGCCATTTGAGATGTAACCAGAGTATGCATTCATGTGCTAGTGAACGCTGCACATGAATCTCATGGTATAATTGTGTCTGCATGTATGACATGTATTGGTAATTCCAGTACACAACTTTATTAATCTCAACATATTGACCTTAACATATTCAACATATTCAGTGGTACTCGTGTTGTCCATTATTGAAATAGAGACTTCAGCACATGGGTCTATTGCAACTGCAGTTAGTCTAGTCTACCACAATGTTCCACATAATCAAATAAAATCAAACTGTATTCGTCATATGGGCTGAATACAACAGGTATTTCACCTTACAGTGAAATGCTTAGTTACAAGCCCTTAACCAACAATGCAGTTTTAAGAAAATACCCCAAAAATTAAGAGATAAGAATAACAAATAATTAAAGAGCGACATTAAATAACATTAGCGGGGCTATATAGAGTACTGGTACAGAGTCGATGTGCGGGGGCACCGGTTAGTCAAGGTAATTGAGGTAATACGTTCATAAAGGTAGAGTTATTAAAGTGACTATGCATTGATAATAACAGAGTAGCAGCAGCATGGGGGGGGGGGACAATGCAAATAGTCCGTGTAGCCATTTGATTAGCTGTTCAGGAGTCTTATGGCTTGAGGTTAGGAGATGTTTAGAAGCCTCTTGGACCTAGACTTGGCGCTCCGGTATCACTTGCCGTGCGGTAGCAGGGAGAACGGTCTATGACTAGGGTGGCTGGAGTCTTTTGACCATTTTTAGGGCCTTCCTCTGACATGCCTGGTATAGAGGTCCTGGATGGCAGGAAGCTTGACCTCAGTGATGTACTGAGCCGTACTCAATACCCTCTGTAGTGCCTTGCGGTCAGAGGCCAAGCAGTTGCCATACCAGGTAGTGATGCAACCCGTCAGGATGCTCTCGAAAGTGCAGCTGTAAAAACTTTTGAGGATCTGAGGACCCATGCCAAATATTTTCAGTCTCCTGAGAGGTAATAGGTTTTGTTGTGCCCTCTTGGTGTGCTTGGACCATGATAGTTTGTTGGTGATGTGGACGCCAAGGAACTCAAAGCTCTCAACCTGCTCCACTACAACCCCGTCAATGAGAATGGGCTCGGTCCTCCTTTTCCTGTAGTCCACAATGATCTCATTTGTCTTGATCACGTTGAGGTCAGAAGTTGTTGTCCTTGTACCACACGGTCAGGTCTCTTATCTCCTCCCTATAGGCTGTCTCGTTGTTGGTGGAGATCAGGCCTACCACTATTGTGTCATCAGCAAACTGAATGAGGGCATTGAATTTGTGCCTGGGCATGCAGTCACGAGTGAACAGGGAGTACAGGAGGGGATCCCTGAGGGGCCCCTGTGTTGAGGATCAGTGTGGCGGATGTGTTGTTAGGGGGCCCCACCTGGGGCAGCCCGTCAGGAAGTCCAGGATCCAGTTGCAGAGGGAGGTGTCTAGTCCCACGGTCCTTAGCTTAGTGATGAGCTTTGAGGGCACTATGGTGTTGAACACTGAGCTGTAGTCAATGAATAGCATTTTCACGTGGGTGTTCCTTTTGTCCAGGGGGGAAAGGGCAGTGTTGAGTGCAATAGAGATTGCATCATCTGTGGATCTGTTGGTGCAGTATGCAAATTGAAGTGGGTCTAGGGTTGCTGGTATAATGATGTTGATGTGAGCCATGACCAGCCTTTCAAAGCATTTCATGGCTCCAGACATGAGTGCTACGGGACTGTAGTTATTGAGGCAGGTTACCTTAGTGTTCTTGGGCACAGGGACTATGGTGGTCTGCTTGAAACATGTTGGTTTTACAGACTCAGAGAGGTTGAAAATGTCAGTGAAGATACGTCAGGCCCTGCGGCCTTGTGAATGTTGACCTGTTTAAAGGTCTTACTCACATCGGCTGTGGAGAGCGTGATCACACAGTCGTCCGGAACAGCTGATGCTCTCATGCCTGTTTCAGTGCTACTTGCCTCGAAGCGAGCATAGAAGTTATTTAACTTGTCTGGTAAGGCTCGTGTCACTGGGCAGCACTCGGCTGTGCTTCCCTTTGTAGTCTGTAATAGTTTGCGAGCCCTGCCACATCCGACGAGCGTCGGAGCCAGTGTAGTAGGATTGAATCTTAGTCCTGTGTTGACACTTTGCCTGTTTGATGGTTCGTCGGAGGGTATCTATAATAAATGTTTGCTCTTTATGTTAATCTTCCGAACATTGCGGCAGGCAGTGTGGCAGCTGGAGAATGATGGTGTGAAAATATGTCCCTGGTTTCTTTTTTCATTGTCAAGCAGCCGGACCGTTTTGTTTGCATTTCTAATCAATGTAGATGGAGGGAAGATGAGGAACACTATTACGAGGCTTAGCAAGAAACTTCTGCTGCTACTAAGTTTGTCAGCCATCTGTAGACTGGATACAAATGTGTTTATTTGTTTATTTTGATCCCCGTTAGCTTTGTAGAAGCAGCAGCTACTCTTCCTGGGGTCCACAAAAAAAACACAAAATATTACAATTAACAAAACACTGATAGACAAGGACATTCACACACCTTTAAAATACCATTTAATATACAATTTAAAAAAGAATAAAACAACACAAATAATGTGTCCCCTCACAGTCCCCGCAGTTCCAGGAGTTGTAAATAAAGTATTTGTGTTTAATTTTTAATATATTTGCAAAAATGTTTAAACAGCTGTTTTCACCTTGTCACTATATTATGTCTCCATCCAACCCCCCACAACCAGAAACCATTTTTCCTATGCCTCCTCAACATTTTTTCATCATCAATCTACAGTCATGGCCAAAAGTTTTGAGAATAACACAAATATACATGTTCACAAAGTTTGCTGCTTCAGTGTCTTTAGATATTTTTCTCAGATGTTGGAATACTGAAGTATAATTACAAGCATTTCATAAGTGTCAAAGGTTTTTATTGACAATTACATGAAGTTGATGCACAGAGTCAATATTTACAGTGTTGACTCTTCTTTTTCAAGACCTCTGCAATCCGCCCTGGCATGCTGTCAATTAACTTCTGGGCCACATTATGACTGATGGCAGCCCAATCTTGCATAATCAATGCTTGGAGTTTGTGGGTTTTTGTTTGTCCACCCGCCTCTTGAGGATTTACCACAAGTTCTCAATGGAATTAAGGTCTGGGGAGATTCCTGGCCATGGACCCAAAATATAGATGTTTTGTTCCCCGAGCCACTTAGTTATCACAATTTCCTTATGGCAATGCGCTCCATCATGCTGGAAAAGGCATTGTTCGTCACCAATCTGTTCCTGGATGGTTGGCAGAAGTTGCTCTCGGAGGATGTGTTGGTACCATTCTTTATTCATGCCTGTGTTCTTAGGCAAAATTGTGAGTGAGCCCATTCCATTGGCCGAGAAGCCATCCCACACATGAATGGTCTCAGGATGCTTTACTGTTGGCATGACACAGGACTGATGGTAAAGCTCACCTTGTCTTCTCTGGACAAGCTTTTTTCCGGGTGCCCCAAACAATCGGAAAGGGGATTCATCAGAGAAAATGACTTTACCCCAGTCCTCAGCAGTCCAATCCCTGTACTTTTTGCAGAATATCAGTCTGTCCCTAATGTTTTTCCTGGAGAGAAGTGTTTTTTGTTGCTGCTCTTCTTGACACCAGGCCATCCTCCAAAAGCCTTCGCCTCACTGTGTGTGCAGATGCACGCACACCTGCCTGCTGCCATTCCTGAGCAAGCTCTGTACTGGTGGTGCCCCGATCCCGCAGCGGAATCAACTTTATGAGACAGTCCTGGCATTTGCTGGACTTTCTTGTGCGCCCTGAAGCCTTCTTCACAACAATTGAACCGCTCTCCTTGAAGTTCTTGATGATCCAATAAATGGTTGATTTAGGTGCAATCTTCCTGGCAGCAATATCCTTGCCTGTGAAGCCCTTTTTTGTGCAAAGCAATGATGACGGCATGTGTTTCCTTGCAGTTAACCATGACTGACAGAAGGAGAACAATGATTCCAAGCGCCATCCTCCTTTTGAAGCTTCCAGTCTGTTATAAGAACTCAATCAGCATGACAGAGTGATCTCCAGCCTTTTCCTCGTCAACACTCACACCTGTGTTAACGAGAGAATCACTGACATGATGTCAGCTGTTCCTTTTGTGGCAGGGCTGAAATGCAGTGGAAATGTATTTTGGGGATTCAGTTCATTTGCATGGCAAAGAGGGACTTTGCAATTAATTGCAATTAATCTGGTCACTCTTCAAAACATTCTGTAGTATATGCAAATTGCCATCATACAAACTGAGGCAGCAGACTTTGTGAAAATTAATATTTGTGTCATTCTCAAAACTTTTGGCCACAAAATACCCCATAATGACAAAACCAAAACAGGTTTTTAGACAATTTTGCCAATCTATTAACAATAAAAACTTAAAATATCACATTTACATAAGTATTCAGACACTTTACTCAGTACTTTGTTGAAGCATCTTTGGCAGCGATTACCGCCTCAAGTGTTCTTGGGTATGACGCTAGAAGCTTGGCACACCTGTATTAGGGGAATTTCTCTCATTCTTCTCTGCAGATCCTCTCAAGCTCTGTCAGGTTGGATAGGGAGCGTTACTGAACAGCTATTTTCAGGTCTCTCACGAGATGTTCAAGTCTGTGGTCTGGCTGGGCCACTCAAGGACGTTAAGAGACTTGTCCCGAAGCCACTCCTGTGTGGTCTTGGCTGTGTGCTTAGGTTCATTGTCCTGTTGGATGGTGAACCTTCAACCACAGTCTGAGTTCCTTAGTGCTCTGGAGCAAGTTTTCATCAAGGATCTCTCTGTACTTTGTTTTGTTTATCTTTCCCTCGTTCCTGACAAGTCTCCCAGTCCCTGCTTCTGAAAAACATCCACAGAGCATGATGCTGTCACCTCCATGCTTCACTGTAGGATGGTGCCAGGCCAGGTTTTCTCCAGAAGTGACAGTTGACATTCAGGCCAAAGAGTTCAATCTTGGTTTCATCAGACCAGATAATCTTGTTTCTCATGGTCTGAGAGTCCTTCAGGTGCCTCCTGGCAAACTCCAAGCAGCCTGTCATGTGCCTTTTACTGAGGAGTGGCTTCTGTCTGGCCACTCTACCATAAAGGCCTGATTGGTGGAGTGCTGCAAAGATGGTTGTCCTTCTGGAAGTTTCTCCCATCTCCACAAAGGAACTCTAGAGCTCTGTCAGAGTGACCAACGGGTTCTTGGTCAACTCCCTGACCAAGGCCATTCTCCACTGATTGCTCAGTTTGGCCGAGCAGCCACCTCAACCTTAGATAGACAGGTGTGTGCCTTTCCAAATCATGTCCAATAAATTGAATTTACCACAGGTGGACTCCAATCAATTTGAAGAAACATCAAGAATGATCAACTGAAACAGGATGCACTTGAGCTCAATTTCGAGTCTCATAGCAAAAGGTATGAAAACTTACTTAAATAAGGTTTTTCTGGTTTTTATCTTTAATAAATTTGCAAGCATTTCCAAAATAATGTTTTTGCTTTGTCGTTATGGGGTATTGTGTGTAGATTGATGAGGAAAAATGTTGATTTAATCCATTTTTAGAAAAAGGCTGTAATGTAACAACATTTGGAAAAAGGGTCTGAAAACTTTCCAAATCCAATGTATATTATATATATGTTTATATAGATATATATATACAGTACAAGTCAAAATTGTTGATGTCTTTTGATGTCTTCACTGTTATTCGACGATGTTGAAAATAGTCAAAATAAAGAAAAAAACTTGAATTAGTAGGTGTATATATATATACACACACACAGAGTTTTTTAGAGAGAGAAAGAGAGAGAGAGACTCTTTATTGAAGCTACCAGTTGAGGACTTGTGAGGTGTCTTTTTCTCAAACTAGACACTCTAATGTACTTGTCCTCCCACTCCTATTTCTATTCTGGTTAGATCCAGTTTGCGCTATTCTGTGAAGGGAGTAGTACACAGTGTTGTACCAGATCTTCAGTTTCTTGGCAATTTCTAGTGTGGAATAGTCTTCATTTCTCAGAACAAGAATAGACTAACGACTTTCAGATGAAAGGTCTTTTTGTTTCTATCCATTTTGCGCCTGTAATAGAACCTACAAATGCTGATGCTCCAGATACTCAACTAGTCTAAGAAGGCCAGTTTATTGCTTCATTAATCAGAACAAAAGTTTTCAGCTGTGCTAACATAATTGCAAAAAGGTTTTCTAATGATCAATTAGCCTTTTAAAATTATAAACTTGGATTAGCTAATACATCGTGCCACAAGAGTGATGGTTGCTAATAATGGCCCTCTGTATACCTATGTGGATATTCCATAAAAAAAACAGCTATTTCCAGCTACAATAGTCATTTACAAAATTAACAATGTCTACACTGTATTTCTGATCAATTTGGTGTTATTTTAATGGCCAAAAAGAAATGTTTTTCTTTCAAAAACGAAGACATTTCTAAGTGACCCCAAACTTCTGAACGGTAGCATATATACAGTTGAAGTCGGAAGTTTCATCACAAAATAGATGGCATCATAAGGCAGAAAAATGTATGTGGATATATTGAAGCAACCTCTAAAGACATCAGACAGGAAGTTAAAGCTTGGTCACAAATGGGTCTTCCAAATGGACAATGACCCCAAGCATACTTCCAAAGTTGTGGCAAAATGGCTTATTAAGGACAACAAAGTCAAGGTATTGGAGTGACCATCACAAAGCCCTGACCTCAGTCCTATGGAAAATTTGTGCGCAGAACTGAAAAAGCGTGTGCGAGAAAGAAGGCTTACAAACTTGATTCAGTTACACCAGCTCTGTCAGGAGGAATGGGCCAAAATTCACCCAACTTATTGTGGGAAGCTTGTGGAAAGCTACCCTAAACCTTTGACCCAAGTTAAACAATTTAAAGGCAGTGCTACCAAATACTAATTGAGTATTTGTGAACTTCTGACCCACTGGGAATGTGATGAAAGAAATAAAAGCTGAAATAAATCACTCTCTACTATTATTCTGACATTTCACATTCTTAAAATAAAGTGGTGATCCTAACTGACCTATGACAGGAAATTTTTACTAGGATTAAATGTCAGGAATTGTGAAAAACTGTGTTTAAATGTATTTGGCTAAGGTGTATGTAAACTTCCAACTTCAACTGTATATGTATATATTTTCCATATTGCCCAGAATATGGAATGGATTGTTTATTTGTATTTGTTGGGCTTTAGCTGAGATTATTCTTTACAGAGTCAAGTACATTTGTCCATGCTTCACTTATGCCTTGACCAGCACCATTCATTCTTGCTGTCGATAATTTGAATGTTATAACTTCTAATAGTAGCTGTATCCACTGGTGAATTGGGAGAGAGTGAGGTGATTGCCTTCTAAGAGCCATAATATTTTTTTGCGGCAGTGCTGCCTGCCAGCAGTAATTGTCACTGATTTACTTGAGAGATTCAAGGAGATATCATCGTTAAGTATCATAATATATGCAAAGCTCTGAATATTTGCATTTATACACTTCGAAATGAATTTCGTTAACTTTGCCTTAGAATAATTTAATTGTGCCTACACTACCATACCTACTTCCACACAGCATGCGCACAGATAGGGCTCTACCTGTTCAGAGTGCATGCCCCTTCCAGTCTACAAAGTGCCCTTTTAAGTGGTGGTATAAATTCCCATAAAATATATATGTTTTCATATAGGCCTACTCTGTTTATGCAGGGCAAAACTGGAGAAAATTCTGGTCACTAGTCTACATATGCGTGCCAGCCTTTGCACGCTAATGCTGATGACTGGTCATTGGTCAACAATATAAATGTTGGCGTTGTTGTTCTGTACACACTGTCCGCAAGTCGTCGTTAAATTCTCATCTATGCTTCAGAACCAAAACGTTGCTCATCTTTATTGTTGACCAATGACCAGTCATCAGCATTGGCGCGCAAAGGCAGGCACACATATCCAGATTAATGACCAGAATTTCCACCAGTTTTGCCTGGCATAAACAGAGTAGGCCTATGTTTATCTATATAATGTTCATCTATATAAAAAATATATAGTTTAGCAATCTACCACTGACTAATCTTTGCCAGAACAATCGGCTTCCTGGTGATTTGATTGACAATGTTGTATTTTCATTCCTAGTTTGGGTGGCTACAGGCTATGTCTACAGATTAAAAACTGCAGCTGTAACGTCGCACTGCCTTCAATATTATGGGATGAAGATGTAACATATTCTGGGAAATTTATACAAATATTTGTGAGGAAGTACAGGGCTACTCGGCAGCCAACAAGTACTCTGCAGGCAGGCTGCCCTCCAAATCCAGCTAGCAATGAGGAATCAGCCCAGAAGTGTCCCTATTCCGCGGGGCCAGAACTGATTGAATCGGCTCGGAATCGGGTGTCGGACTCGGCCCGGAATCAGAATGAATGACTGCCCAGAATCGTCCGTTTCCGTCTACCGGAATTCAGCCGACTTTGCCGGCATCTTACCAGGATCCCCCCCAGAAACGTCCCAATGCAAATTTAAATGAATGTATATCAAATGACCCGATCTTAAATATTACTATTATACATTTTATGCATACAAATAATACCAATCCACCCCCCAAAAATGATGTCGGCGGAAACACTGTACACCTGGTGACCATGTCAGCATGCATGCGTTTGGCTCGCCACAGGAGTTGCTACAGTGCGAGGGTACAAGCACATCCCGGCTGGCCAAACTCTCCCATAACTCGGACAACGCTGGGCCAATTGTGCGTCGCCTCATAGGTCTCCCGGTCGCTGCTGACACAGGTATCAAACTAGCATCTGTAGTAGCAGTTCGCACTGCGATGCAGTGTCTTAGACTGCTGCGCCACTCGGGAAGCTCCATCCACAAAGTTTTTAAAGCCTATCAATTGCCTTGCACAAAGTTTCAAAATACTAAAATATTACTTAAACAGGACTCTTAAAGAATTTAATTTAATTATATTTTTGATCACAGAAACAATGAGAAAATATGGGGGGGAATAAATAATAAATGTTATATAAAGCAGCCAGAGTAATCATCTGCCAGAGAGTAGCCCCAATCAGCCCGAGACCCAAGTAATACATTTGGGCCACATGACTCACACTGGACTCGGCCCAAGCCCCAAGTTATACATTTGGGCCAGATAACTCACACTGGACTCGGCCCAAGCCCCAAGTAATACATTTGGGCCAAATAACTCACACTGGACTCGGCCCGAGCTCAATCCCCGCATCCTAGCCATAAGTTATACTGCCTAGGGTGGCCCAGATCCAGGCCACATGATGTCGGTTGAGTCGGACTCTCAGCCGAGTGCCTCAACTCTCAGCCAGGATCTACCTAGATCTACTGTGCTAGCTGGGAAGTGATGGCGCTTTGCTGACAGAACATGCTTTCCATACAATAATCCAACCTCTGCTACAAGTAGGCGGTATGATTTTGCTTACTGGGACTCCAGAAGAGTGACATGATATATCACTATTTGATATTGGCTGCTAACATGAACGATTTCAAGCTCAAAAGGCAGTTGTAAAACGTAGTTTATCTTTGTAGTCTATCTTGCGTTTTGAAAATGCATCACAATTTATGGATGTAAATGACAGGCTACATTTACGCAACAATCGTGTATTCATGTTTGCATGTGCACATGTGCGTGCCCAGGGGTTTGCATGTTTTGTACCACTCCTTTTTGGGAGTCGTGGGTCAAAAAGTTGGGAAAACCACTGGGATACATGGTAGTGGCAACAAATGGAGTTAGGTTGGATATAAGTACTGGTAGGCTACAGTATTTTTTACAATATTTTATTTGGACTGGAATTATGTTTGTCATTGTTAGTGCAGCATTTATTCCAGTTGCAGGAATTTTTTTATGTGGTCCCCATTTGTTTGTTTGATTACTTGCCTCCCAAAAGGTCTGTGCCCTGCTCCAAAATCATATGATGGAATGTGCCTATCTGATTTAGGGGACACCTTGAACAGTTGGGAGTTGGGGCCAATTTCATTGTAAAATGTTTCCTTGGTGTTAAATACAGCCTGTGAACAAACTTAAAATGTATAAATTGATGGTTCGGATTACCACATGCCAAGGTCATATTTTTCCATATTCGGTTCCAGTTGAAGGGTTTTCAGGTTCAATTAGATCTACGGACCATGTAACGAATAAACACCTCCGTTCTGTACATTACCTTGGAAATAATGGACGATGCAGCGGGACGAAACGGAGCAGCGTCACTTTGCAGAGTTTATTTTTCCAAGGTAATGTACAGAATGGAGGCGTTTATCCCTCTTTTACCACAGTTGCTAAAGAAAACAATATGAAAGCACACATTTACCAGTAGAAATAAAAAAAGATTGTTGATATTGACATTTTTAGAAGCAAATTCATAATTTCTCATCTTCTGGTTGCTAGAGTCGCGACCCAGTTGTTTGTTTGATTAGCTCGATATTTATTGAAGTGACCCAGCCGTTCGTAATTTATGTTGCATTGCCATGCTTGTTGACAACGTTCTTCTCCCTTGCTTGCAAGCTAGCCAGCTAGCTGTGGCAAACAAAGTCACGACTTCAGCAACCAGAATAACAGCAACAATAAGTAGCTGTTTTCTATTGACATTCTTTTGGATACATCCATAACAATGAGCTGATAATGCCCGATCTTGCATGGCACAGCTAGAAAAGTTTGTCTTCTCGTCAGGACACTCATCAACACTGACTGTTAATTATAGATTGCATTGCATATCATGCACTAGGCTATAAGCTAGCTAAACAGTTTGCTGCTAGCAAACCTGCCAATATGACAACCAAATAAGTTGCTGAAAACAGCTGGTCAAACTAGGAACATATGGGAGGATTTGACAGCTTTAGCAGCGGAAGAGACAGAAGAAATGCATGTACATCACTCATTACATTAGGTCATCAGATGCTCCAAAAATATATGTCTCTGCAAAAACAAATCAATGCTAGCTAGCTACGTTTTTTGTGTTTACCATGTATCCAATTTCAGTTTGTGGTTGTTGGTTTAGCTTTCTGTATCTTTGTAGCAAGTACGGTCTGCATGTGTAGGCACTTACTGGGTCAAGATTGCAAGGTGTCCCAATATCATTTCCAAGTGTTCTGTTATCTGGTTTTAATGTTCATTCTAGCCAATCAGAAACAAGTATTCAGCAAAGCTGTGGTATTAACTTTTTTATTTGCCAGCTCAGAACAGGAGCTTTCCAAAAGTTGTTTATATACCTTTCGGGAGGCCAGATCATTTATTTATAAATCCCATCATTTGATGGTTCGGTAGTTGGGTTTCCCAAGGGACTCCATAGGTAAGTTGTAAATATGTAAAAAAGGAGTTACCTGGTAATGTGTATGCATCTGTCAAATCTTGGAACGTTCTCAGATCATTACTGTCCATGATATAGACCTAGTCGGTATTAGATAGAATGTCACAACCCTGCCCGACTGTGGAAAATAACCAGTGGTTACCTAGGTTACCCAATTGGCTCACAGCAAAAACAGCAAAAACTTGACCTTTTTCAACAATTTCCTTGTTGCCTGCTTGTTTTAGTCAACTACAAAACTACATTTAAGAAAAGTACATGTATATAGAGGACTTTTCAATATTGCCTGCTCCCAAGGTATTCACACTACTCACTACTAGGGGTGGCAGGTAGCCTAGTGGTTTGAGCGTTGAACTAGTAACTGGAAGGTTGCAAGATCAAATCCCAGAGCTGACAAGGTCATCTGTCATTCTTCCTCTGAACAAGGCAGTTAACCCACCATTCCTAGGCTGTCATTGAAAATAATAATTTGTTCTTGACTGACTTGCCTAGTTATTTAGAAAACATAATATTGTATTTCTTCCCTCATGCCCCTTTTCATGACAATGCTAGCAGCCACTAGAGTGAGTGAGTGCTAGTTAGCTACCGACGGGCACATTAAGCTATCCATGACCAACAACACAAACAAACAGACTAAACAGTGAATGGAGTTACAAACGGATTGGACTAAACAAGTTAAATGTCTTACCTGATTAAATGTTTTTCACACACACACAGCTAAGTGTAGCCTACTCCGACACCACGTCCACGATTTATGACCTGGCTACATTTACATTGAACAACACAGCAGCTTTTCACCATGTTTTCTTTTAACAAAACATTTACGACGATGTTGCCTCTTTTACAATGGGGGTCAATAGGTAAGAATATTGGTTTCCCCCAATTTGTAGGCGTGGATGAGGGGAATTCCTTATCATTACGTGAATACTGACTGGGACTATTGGCATGACTATTTAAATTTTGCACCAAATAGAAATTGTGTGAGCAATAATAGGACCAAAGAGTAGTTTACATTGTTTAAGGGAAACAGTGCCTTTGGAAGTGTTCAGACCCATTGACCTTTGACAAATTATGTTACAACCTTATTCTAAAATTGATTAAATAGTTTTTCTCCTCATCAATCTACACACAATACCCCATAATTACAAAGCAAAAACAGGTTTTGGGGAGTTTCTCCCATTCTTCTCTGCAGATCCTCTCAAGCTCTGTCAGGTTGGATGGGGAGTGTTGCTGCACAGATGTTTTCAGGTCTCTCCAGAGATGTTAGATCGGGTTCAAGTCCGGGCCCTGGCTGTGCCACTCAAGGTCATTCAGAGACTTGTCCCAAAACCACACCTGCATTGTCGTGGCTGTGTACTTAGGGTCATGGTCCTGTTGGAAGGTGAACCGTCACCTCAGTCTGAGGTCCTGACCGATCTGCATCAGGTTGTCATCAAGGATCTCTCTGTACTTTGCTCCGTTCATCTTTGCCTTGATCCTGACAAGTTTCCAAGTCCCTGCTACTGAAAAACATCCCCACAGCATGATGCTGCCACCACAATGCTTCACTGTATAGATGGTGCCAGGTTTCCTCCAGACGTGACGCTTGGCATTCAGGCCAAAGAGTTCAATCTTGGTTTAATCAGGCCAGAGCACCTTGTTTCTCATGGTCTGAGAGTTTTTAGGTGCCTTTTGGCAAACTCCAAGCAGCCTGTCATGTACCTTGTACTGAGGAGTGGCTTCCGTCTGGCCACTCTACCATAAAGGCCTGATTGGTGGAGTGCTGCATAATGGTTGTACTTCTGGAAGGTTCACCATCGGGTGCTTGGTCACCTCCCTGACCAAGGCCCTTCTCCCCCGATTGATCAGTTTGGCCGAAATGCCAGCTCTAGGAAGAGTCTTGGTGGTTCCAAACTTCTTCCGTTTAAGAATGATGGATGCCACTGTGTTCTTGGGGACCTTCAATGCTGCATAAATGTTTTGGTACCCTTCCCCAGAAAAAGATCAGAGCCAGTCTCTCAACATTGACAATGCAGTTCTTAGAAATGTTAGGCAAATGTTAGGCAACAGGAGACTATTTCTCGCATTACTCAGCCAGGGGGCAGAAGAATCATGTCTAAACCAATTTAGTATGGGGTGAAATGCTAGTGCATGGAAATACAAATTAATGTTTGGAACGGATAGTCCTACGCCAAAGTTACAAAATTTCTCATGTGGAATGTGGATTGTTCTATTGTCCTGTGGAATGTAGCATAGCAGTTAAGAGTGTTGGAGCAGTAACTGAAAGTCCACTAGTTCAAATCCCAGAGCCAGCAAGGTGTAAAAATGTGACATTTTGCCCTTGAGCAAGGCAGTTAACGCCCAACAGCAACTGCTCCCCGGGCGCCGATGACGAAGATTACGGCCCCCCACACCTCTCTGATTAAGAGGATTAAAAGCAGAAGACACATTTCAGTTGAATGCATTCAGTTTAGCAACTACATGTATATACAGGTGTCACAATCATCATATGGAGGAGACCGAGGCGTAGCGGGATATGAATACATACTTATTTTAATGAAGAATAAACACTGAACAAACTATACAAAACTAACCGTGAAGCTAATATGGCTAGTGCAGAGAGGAAACTAAACAAAGAATAACAACCCACAAAGTACCCAAGGAATATGGCTACCTAAATATGGTCCCCAATCAGAGACAATGATAAACAGCTGCCTCTGATTGAGAACCAAACTAGGCAACCATTGACATATAAACACCTAAACCAGAAAACCCACTAGACATACCAAAACCCCTAGACAATACAAAAACAAAACAAACCACCCTTGTCACACCCTGACCTAACCAAAATAATAAAGAAAACAAAGAAAACAAAGGTCAGGGCATGACAGTACCCCCCCCCCCTCCCCTCCCCCAAAGGTGCAGAATCCCGGCCGCAAACCTAAACATATATGGGAGGGTCTGAGTGGGCATATAACCCCGTTGGCGGCTCTGGTTCTGGACGCCGCCCCCTTTCTTTACACTGAGTCTGCTCTTGTAGCACTGATCCGTGGATCATCGCCGGAGGCTCTGGACTGCGGATCCTCACCGTAGGCCCCGGGCTGGGGACGTTCACTGCGTGGATCATCGTCGGATGTTCTGGACTGGGGACCGTCGCTGAAGACCCCGGACCGTCGCTGGAGGCTGTGGCCCGTCGTGGGAGGTTCCGGACTGTGGCCCGTCATTGGAGGTTCCGGACTGTGGCCCGTCGCCGGACGCTCTGGACTGGGTACTGTCGCCGGACGCTCTGGACTGGGTACTGTCGCCGGATGCTCTGGACTGGGTACTGTTGCCGGACGATCTGGACTGGGTACTGTTGCCGGACGCTATGGATTGGGTACTGTCGCCGGATGCTATGGACTGCCGAGGCGCACTGTAGGCCTGGTGTGTGGTGCCGGCACTTGTGGTACCGGGCTGGGGACACGCACCTCAGGATGAGTGCGGGGAGGAGGAACAGGGCTTACTGGACTGCCGAGGTGCACTGTAGGCCTGGTGCGTGGTGCCGGCACTGATGGTACCGGGCTGGGGACACGCACCTCAGGGCGAGTGCGAGGAGCAGGAACAGGGCGTACTGGACCCTGGAGGCGCACTGAAGGCCTGGTGCGTGGTGCCGGCACTGGTGGTACTGAGATGGTGACACGCACCTCAGGGCGAGTGCGGGGAGCAGGCACAGGACGTACTGGACTGTGGAGGCGCACTGTAGGCCTGGTGCGTGGTGCCGGCACTGGGGTGCGTGGTGCCGGCACTGGTGGTACTGAGATGGTGACACGCACCTCAGGGCGAGTGCGGGGAGCAGGCACAGGACGTACTGGACTGTGGAGGCGCACTGTAGGCCTGGTGCGTGGTGCCGGCACTGGTGGTACCGGGCTGGAGACACGCACATCAGGGTGAGTGCGGGGAGGAGGAACAGGGCTTACTGGACTGCCGAGGTGCACTGTAGGCCTGATGCGTGGTGCCGGCACGGATGGTACCGGGCTGGGAACACGCACCTCAGGGAAGGTGCGAGGAGCAGGAACAGGGCGTACTGGACCCTGGAGGCGCACTGAAGGCCTGGTGCGTGGTGCCGGCACTGGTGATACTGAGGTGGTGACACGCACCTCAGGGCGAGAGTGGGGAGCAGGCACAGGACGTACTGGACTGTGGAGGTGCACTGGAGCTGACACAACCCGTCCTGGCTGGATGTTTATTCTCACGCTGCAAATGCAGGGCGCTGGCACAGGACGCAGTGGGCTGTGCAGACTCACCGGAGACCCAGTACGCAGAGCCGGCACAGGATATCCTGGTCCAAGGAGGTACACTGGAGACCAGGAGCACTGACCTGGAATAGAGCACACCGGGCTAGAATAGCGTACTGGAGACACCGTGCGTTCCACCGCTTAACACGGTGGCTGACCAGTAACATGCTCCCCACAGTAAGCACGAGGAGTTGGGTCAGGTCTCCGACCTGACTGTGCCCTCCCCCCAAAAAATATTGGGGCTGCCTCTCGGGCTTCCGTGCTAGCCATGTACCCTCATATTTATTTCAGCTTTTATTTCTTTCATCACATTCCCAGTGGGGCAGAAGTTTACATACACTCAATTAGTATTTGGGAGCATTGCCTTCAAATTGTTTAACTTGGGTTAAATGTTTCGGGTAGCCTTCCACAACCTTCCCACAATAAGTTGGGTGAATTTTGGCCCATTACTCCTGACAGAGCTGGTGTAACTGAGTCAGGTTTGTAGGCCTCCTTACTCGCACACGCTTTTTCAGTTCTGCCCACAAATGTTCTATAGGATTGAGGTCAGGGCTTTGTGATGGCCACTCCAATACCTTGACTTTTTTGTCTTTAAGCCATTTTGACACAACTTTGGAAGTATGCTTGGGTCATTGTCCATTTGGAAGACCCATTTGCGACCAAGCTTTAACTTCCTGACTGATGTCTTGAGATGTTGCTTCAATATATCCAGATCATTTTTCTGGCCCCATGATGCCATCTATTTTGTGAAGTTCACCAGTCCCTCCTGCAGCAAAGCACCCCCACAACATGATGCTGCCACCCCCGTGCTTCACGATTGGGATGGTGGCTTTCTTCTGCAAGCCTCCCCCTTTTTCCTCCAAACATAACGATGGTCATCATGGCCAAACAGTTCTATTTTTGTTTCATCAGACCAGAGGACATTTCTCCAAAAAGTACGATCTTGTCCCCATGTGCAGTTGCAAGCCTTAGTCTGGCTTTTCTATGGCGGTTTTGGAGCAGCGGCTTCTTCCTTGCTGAGCGGCCTTGCAGGTTATGTCGATATAGGACTCGTTTTACTGTGGATATAGATACTTTTGTAGCCGCTTCCTCCAGCATCTTCACAAGGTCCTTTGCTGTTGTTCTGAGATTGATTTGCACTTTTCACACCAAGGTACGTTAATCACTAGGAGACAGAACACGTCTCCTTCCTGAGTGGTATGATGGCTGCGTGTTCCCATGGTGTTTATACTTGTGTTCTATTGTTGGTACAGATGAACATGGTACCTTCAGGCATTTGGAAATTGCTCCCAGGGATGTACCAGACTTGTTCTACAATTTTTTTCTGAGGTCTTAGCTGATTTCTTTCGATTTTCCCATGATATCAAGCAGAGGCACTGAGTTTGAAGGTAGGCCTTGAAATACATCCACAGGTACACATCCAATTGACTCACATGTCAATTATCCTTTCAGAAGTTTCTAAAGTCAGGAAATCATTTTCTGGAATTTTCCAAGCTGTTTAAAGGCACAGTCAACTTAGTGTATGTAAACTTCTGACCCACTGGAATTGTGATACATTGAATTATAAGTGAAATAATCTGTCTGGAAACAATTGTTGGAAAAATGACTTGTGTCATGCACAAAGTAGATGTCCTAACCGACTTGCCAAAACTATAGTTTTTGTGGAGTGTTTCAAAAATGAGTTTTAATGACTCCAACCTAAGTGTATGTAAAGGTCCAACTTCAACTGTAGGTATCCCCTTTCCTGTGTGCTCCCCTGAAACTCGAACGTTCCTTTGCCATATGCAACCTTTAAATAAATTAAAAGAACAATAAAACATTGTAGTTGCACATTTAACAGCCCAAGATTGTATGCATTGTATTTAGATTTGCAGACATAAATAATTATGTGCTTAAGCCATAACTCATCTCGAGCCCTTGTGGTTGAGTGAAGGGTTGTAATAGGGTTACAACAGATGCAGTTGAAAGTGTTTAATTCTCAGAGCATCTGATTGCAGCCTCAGCCAGACAGCTCTGCCACTCCTGTAGTCCTCCGGGCTGACAGGGAGGTTACTTGGGATGCACCGCTGGAATCTGACGGCTGTCTGGTCTGTGGTATCTCCCATCGCCTCTCCCCTTTCCTCTTCCCTCTCCTCTCCCCTTCTCTTCTCTTCTCCCCTTTTCTTCACCCCTCATCTTCTCATCCCCTTACATCTCCTCATCCGCTCTCCCAGTGATGGTCTGCTTGCGCACGGCAAAAGAACGTGCTTCTCATCAGTCCTTTTGGGAAAATGGAGGTGCGTGCGTTCAAGCATCAGGGGAGACGGATGGAACAAAGATACTAACAGCTAAAGATAAAGAGATGTACAGACATGCTGAGAATAGCAAAGCAGAGTTGTGGTGTCAGACATACACAGAATGGCAGATCTGTGGACTTTTCTATAACAGAGAAGGTAATGGAGTTGATGATAACAGCACAGTATTATAAAAGGATGATGGAAGTCAACAGACAAACAAAATACATACAATGTTGTCTGAGGCTACACAGTGCTATACTGTTAGAGCAACAGTTCAATTTGTGTACAAACATACCTACAGTTATGAACATACAGTACCATACCTACAGATAGCAGTTTCTCTCAATCCTTCTCTCATACCGTCAAAGCATCCACAAGTCCCTGCCATCCCCCACCTTCCACCCCACTGACATCTGACCTCTGACCTGTACCTGTACCAGGCCTTCAGAAAATATGTGTGCAGGATGTGGGTGTGTTAGGGGTGGCTCTTAGTTGAGCACTCTAGCATTGGCTGTATTCTGTAGGAATTAATGTTCACGTGTCAAGTGCTTGTACAATACAACACTACTTGCCACAAAGCTCATCGTGTCTGCCTAACATTTATAAGAGCTGCATTGTGAATGTTGAGAGACTGTCTCTGATCTTTTTTTTTACACTGAGAAAAGACATGCAGCTGATGAACTACTTCATGTGTTCCTCATTCTGACTGTCTGGAACTAATCTTGTAATTCAGCATTATGCATGACTCTGTTCTGGTGTGTTCCTGGTGTGAGTTGAAGGGATTATGGCTTGAATCACATTTTCATATCTGGATGATTTTAGCAGGTGTCTCTATTATTCTCCTTGTATCAGGTACCAAGGTAAGACTCAAGTGCAGACTGTGTGAAGTAACAATGTTTATTGTAACAACAGGGGCAGGCAAACGACAGGTCAAGGCAGGCAGGGGTCAGTAATCCAGAGGTGGAGCAAAGGTACAGGATGGCAGGCAAGCTCAGGGTCAGGTGGGCGGGTACAGGGTCAGGACAGGCAAGGGTCAAAAACCAGGAGGACGAGAAAAGAGAAACTGGGAACGCATGAGCTGAGACACAAAACACTGGTAGGCTTGAACAAACAACACGAACCGGCAACAGACAGACAGAAAACACAGGTTTAAATACACAGGGGATAATGGGGAAGATAAGCGACACCTGGAAGGGGGTGGAAACAATCACAAAGACAGGTGAAACAGATCAGGGTGTGACACCTTGTGAATCTTACTTTTCAATAGATCTCGTTTTGTGTTTGTATTTTGTATTATTCATCTCTTGGAATTCATGCTCTCTGTATTACTTGGAGGTCCCATCTTTTCTTTATTGCATGGGAAGCAGGTATTCATTGTACATGAGAGTAGTGGGCTTGGACTGTGGACTGTGGGCTGTGGGCTGTGTATGCAATTGAATTCCTTTCCTCTGGCTGCTTGTGCATGAAAAATAGGGCGGTTAGGACAAGGCAACTGAAGACCAATTCTGGGCATTTCAAAAGGAAAATGTCTACCGCTGTTAAAGCTTAAACCCCAGATATTGTAAGACATGTGGGGGGTAACTATTCTATAATTAACTCATTAGGTGTGCCCGAAATAGCATCATGTTCCCTATATAGTTCAGTACTTTTGACCAGGGTCCATAGGGCTCTTGTCCAAAGTAGAGCACTATGTAGAAAAAGGGATGCCATTTTAGATGCACAAATGCATCCAAATACTCTAACTTATCTTTGGCCAATAACTAAGGATACACCTCAAATGTGTAACTTCAGACTTAATTTTGGTAAAAGGTGTGCAGTGGAGGTTGCTTGCTACCATGTGATTTGCATATATCACCTGTACTGGTGCAGGATCCAAATTCTTTCATCATACGGTATGTCACCTGCGCTGCATAATATGTGAAAATAATCTAATTGTGTTGTTGTTTTTTTACCCGATATTGTGATTTGCGATTGACTTGCAATATGCATATACATGTAGGTCAAAACACTTGAGTGAACTGTTGGAATCATGGAAATATAATGGTTTTTCAAGCAAATAATAGTCAAACGTTTGGACACTTATTCAAGGGTTTTTCTTTATTTTTACTGTTTTATACATTGTAGAATATTAGTGAAGTCATCAACACTATGAAATAACACATATGGAATCATGTAGTAACCAAAAAAGTGTTAAACAAATCATAATAGATTTTATATTTGAGATTCTTCAAAGTAGCCATCCTTTGCCTTTATGACAGCTTTGCACACTCAAGGCATTCTCTCAACCAGCTTCATGAGGTAGTCACCTGGAATTTATTTCAATTAACAGGTATGCCTTGTTAAAAGTTAATTTGTGGAATTTCATGCATTTGAGCCAATCGGTTGTGTTGTGACAAGGTAGGGGTGGTATACAGAAGATAGTGCTATTTGGTAAAAGACCAAGTCCATATTATGGCAAGATCAGCTCAAATAAGCAAAGAGAAATGACAGTCCATCATTACGTTAAGACATGAAGGTCAGTCAATGTGGAAAATGTCAAGAACTTTGAAAGTTTCTTGAAGTGCTGTCACAAAAACCATCAAGTGCAATGATGAAACTGGCTCTCATGAGGACCACCACAGGAAAGGAAGACCCAGAGTTACTTCTGCTGCAGAGGAAAAGTTCATTAGAGTTAACTGCATATCCGATTGCAGCCCAAATAAATGCTTCACAGAGATCAAGTAACAGACATATCTCAACATCAATTATTCAGAGGAGACCGCGTGAATCAGGCCTTCATGGTCGAATTGCTGCAAAACCACTACTAAAGGACACCAATAAGAAGAGTCTTGCTTGGACCAAGAAACACGAACAATGGACATTAGACTGGTGGAAATCTGTACTTTGGTCTGATGAGTCCAAATTTGAGATTTTTCGTTCCAACTGCCATGTCTTTGTGAGACGCAGAGTAGGTGAATGGATGAAATCAGCATGTATGGTTCCCACCGTGAAGCATGGAGGGGGAGGTGTGATGGTGTGTGGGTGCTTTGCTGGTGACACTGTCTGTGATTTATTTAGAATTCAAGGCACACTTAACCAGTATGGCTTACACAGCATTCTGCAGAGATACGCCATCCCATCTGCTTTGCGCTTAGTGGGACTATCACTTGTTTTTAAACAGGACAATGACTCAACACACCTCCAGGCTGTGTAAGGGCTATTTGACCAAGAAGGAGAGTTATGGAATGCTGCATCAGATGGCCTGGCCTCCACAATCATCTGACTTTAACCCAATTGAGATGGTTTGGGTTGAGTTGGACCGCAGAGGGAAGGAAAAGCAGCCAATAAGTGCTCAGCATATGTGGGAACTCCTTCAAGACTGTTGGAAAAGCATTCTAGGTTAAGCTGGTTGAGAAGGCCAAGAGTGTCATACTTTGAAGAATCTCAAATATAAAATATATTTTGATTTAACACTGTTTTGGTTATTACATGAATCCATATGTGTTATTTCATAGTTTTGATGTCTTCACTATTTTTCTACAATGTAGAAAATAGTAAAAATAAAGAAAAACCCCTGAGTAAGTAGGTGTGTCCAAACTTTTGACTGGTATTGTTTATCACGAATGGTCCACCACCGAAAGGACATCCGGCCAACTTGACACAAATGTGGTAATCATTGGAGTCAACATGGGCCGACATCTTGTAGAGCCCATGTCACGGCGAATTGAGGCTGTTCTGAGGGCAAAAGGTTGTGCAACTCAATATTAGGAAGGTGTTTTGTACTCTCAGTGTATACCTACTCTATACCCATACAGTATCTAGTCTACTGGGTACCCACTCTCAACCTCTCTCCTCATGGACTTGTCTACAGATATCTTCAATTCCCCTGAGGTGAAAACAAGTGGAAGAGTTCCACTACTGCAAAGCCTGCCTTCATACTCTCACTTACTTCCTATGCATTCATTCCCTCCTTCTCTCCATCTATCTGGGCATCTGTATATGTTCTGTGTTTACTACTCCTGTTCTGTTTCAGCTGTTTGGGTTATGTATAGGAAGCACCGTTTCCTTTTACAGAGGTGTATTATCAAATAAAACAGAGGTTCCTCTTTCTCTGCTTCCTCCCATCCTTTGTTAAAGTTCTTTCATCATGCCAATAGTTGCTGCTCCATGCTATTACAGTCTTCCGACAACTTCTCTAACTTTAAAACAGACAGACAGACAGACAGACAGACAGACAGACAGACAGACAGACAGACAGACAGACAGACAGACAGACAGACAGACAGACAGACAGACAGACAGACAGACAGACAGACAGACAGACAGACAGACAGACAGACAGACAGACAGACAGACAGAGAGACAGAGAGACAGAGAGACAGAGAGACAGACAGACAGACAGACAGACAGACAGACAGACAGACAGAGAGAGAGAGAGAGAGAGAGAGAGAGAGAGAGAGAGAGAGAGAGAGAGCGAGAGAGAGAGCACTTTGAACTCAAAGGCTGCCAAAGCACGCATGAAAGTTTAAACAGCCCAGTTATTTTTCTTTCACTTTTTCTAAGTGTATGGTCATTTCTATGCAGCCTATTTTCTGAGAGAACTCCATATTAACCCTCCTGCTGTGTTCCGGTCGAATTGGACCGATTTACAAGTTCTCTCTGAAAAATGTAGTTCATTTAATCTGATTCTCATAAGGTTCCATGACTTAGCCCACACAGGGCATCTGGACACACAAAATACATTTTGATAATTTTCATTAAAAAGTGGATGTTTTATTTAACTTTTGTACACCTGTGGTGTTCCCGGTCAAAAATGAATGGGTGAGGCTACAGTTAGTGTATACTGAGTTCAGGCACATGCCCATTCATAAGATGGACACACTTCCTCTCCCAGACCCCCACATGAATGTGAGTTTGAGCACACACACACCTTAATCCCCTTCTTGGCTTCCATGGAACCTTTCGCCAATAGAATCTTTCCCCCACGGGAACCACACCTGTTGGCATTCTCACTAACAATCGCAACATAGTTCGAATAATATATAAACATTTTCTCGCAGCTCTGGTATATAAAGCTTTTTTGAGGCATTGCTCACAATTCATTCTGTGGCAGCACAATGACCAAACAATATAATGTATGTGAGGTTCTTGATCAAATCTTTGATCATGACACTGGTGAGGAGAGAGTCCTGGTCAAACTTTGACACAAAGTAGTCTGTGATTTAATAGCACAATATAGTTTAATCTGAGTATTTGTTATAGTCGATATAATCCATACATTATGATTTTTTTTACTCAAGAAACGAGTTGTATGAGCTCAGGCCAATGAGGCATACAGGCCATAAATAGCAAATAGAAGTTCGAAACTTGTAATGTTCACGAGAACTTACGTTTACAAAAAGATCTTAACACAACATTAGGGGATAATATATGTATTATTATGGATTCATTATCAGCTAAAATTGGGCAGTCATTTTGGATAGGGAACAAATAATTAATTAACATGAAATGATCACAACAGGGTTAAAGTATGCACACAACCAAACAAATCAGAGGTGAGCGAGACTAACATTGAATGTAAATTAACTAAGCAAAAAAAGAAACGTCTTCTCACTGTCAACTGCGTTTATTTTCAGCGAACGTAACATGTGTAAATATTTGTACGAACATAACAAGATTCAACAACTGAGACAAACACTGAACTAGTTTCACAGACAGTACATGTGACTAACAGAAATTGAATAACGTGTCCCTCAACAAAAGGAAAGGGCCACTAGCTGCATGAAGTACTGCAGTGCACCTCCTCCTCTTGGAATGCACCGGATTTGCCAGTTCTTGCTGTGAGATGTTACCCCACTCTTCCACCAAGGCACCTGCAAGTTCCCGGACATTTCTGGGGGGAATGGCCCTAGCCCTCACCCTCCGATTTAACAGGACCCAGACGTGCTCAATGGGATTGAGATCTGGGTTCTTCACTGGCCATGGCAGAACACTGACATTCCTGTCTTGCAGGAAATCACGCACAGAACAAGCAGTATGGCTGGTGGCATTGTCATGCTGGAGGGTCATATCAGGATGAGCCTGCAAGAAGGGTACCACATGAGGGAGGAGGATGTCTTCCCTGCAACACACAGCATTGAGATTGCTTGCAATGACAACAAGCTCAGTCCGATGATCCTGTGACACACCGCCCCAGACCATGACGGACCCTCCACCTCCAAATCGATCCCACTCCAGAGTGCAGGCCTCGTGAAACACGCATTCCTCCGATGATAAATGCGAATCCGACCACCACCCATGGTGAGACAAAACCGTGACTCGTCAGTGAAGAGCACTTTTTGCCAGTCCTCTCTGGTCCATCGACAGTGGGTTTGTGCCCATAGGCGACGTTGTTGCCGGTGATGTCTGGTGAGGACCTGCCTTACAACAGAACTACAAGCCCTCAGTCCAGTCTCTCTCACCATATTGCAGGCAGTCTGAGCACTGATGAAGGGTTTGTGTGTTTGGGTGTAACTCAGGAAGTTGTTTCCATCCTGTACCTGTCCTGTAGGTGTGATGTTTGGATGTACCGATCCTGTGCAGGTGTTGTTACACGTGGTCTGCCACTGCGAGGATGATCAGCTGTCCATCGTGTCTCCCTGTAGCACTGTCTTAGGTGTCTCACAGTACGGACATTGCAATGTATTGCCCTGGCCACATCTGCAGTCCTCATGCCTCCTTGGAGCATGCCTAAAGGCATGTTCACGCAGATGAGCAGGGACCCTGGGCATCTTTCTTTTGGTGTTTTTCAGAATCAGTAGAAAGGCCTCTTTAGTGTCCTAAGTTTTCATAACTGTGACCTTATTTGCCTACCATCTGTAAGCTGTTAGTGTCTTAATGACCATTTCACAGGTGCATGTTCATTAATTGTTTATGGTTCATTGAACAAGCATGGGAAACATTGTTTAAAACATTTACAATGAAGAACTGTGAAGTTCTTTGGATTATTACAAAATATCTTTGAAAGAGGGTCCTGAAAAAAGCGTTTCTTTTTTTGCAGGGTTTAATATCATCCACATACAGTGGCTTGCGAAAGTATTCAACACCCCTTGTCAGTTTTCCTATTTCCTTGCCTTACAACCTGGAATTAAAATTGATTTTTTTGTATCATTTGATTTACCACTTTGAAGATGCAAAATATTTTTTCTTGTGAAGCAAACAAGAAATAAGACAAATAAATTGAAATCTTGAGCGTGCATAACTATTATTTTTCTGCCCACTCTTCCGTAAAGCTCAGCTCTGTGGAGTGTACGGCTTAAAGTGGTCCTATTGCAGTTCCTTCAGGGTTATCTTTGGTCTCTTTGTTGCCTCTCTGATTAATGCCCTCCTTGCCTGGTCCGTGACTTTTGATGGGCGGCCCTCTCCTGGCAGGTTTGTTGTGGTGCCATATTCTTTCCATTTTTTTATAATGGATTTAATGGTGCTCCGTGGGATGTTCAACGTTTCAGATCTTTTTTTATAACCCAACCCTGATCTGTACTTCTCCACAACTTTGTCCCTGACCTGTTTGGATAACTCCTTGGTCTTCATAGTGCCCGCTTCCTTGGTGGTGCCTCTTGCTTAGTGGTGTTGCAGACTCTGGGGCCTTTCAGAACAGGTGTATATACTGAGATCATGTGACAGATCATTTGACACTTAGATTGCACACAAGTTGACTTTATTTAACTAATTATTTGACTTCTGAAGGTAATTAGTTGCACCAGATATTATTTAGTGGCTTCATAGCAAGGGGGTGAATACATATGCGGACGCACCACTTTTCCATTTATTTATTCTTTAAACAAGTTATTTTTTTCATTTCAATTCACCAATTTGAACTAATTTCTGTATGTCTATTACATGAAATCCAAATAAAAATCCATTTAAATTACAAGTTACAAGCAACAAAATAGGAAATATGCCGAGGGGGTGAATACTTTTGCAAGGCACTGTTTCCATTAATTTATTGATCAAAAGTATACAGTATCATAGACTAGTGATTGACTTGCCTAGTTAAATAAAGGTAAATACATTTTTTTTAAATAAAAAAAGAGTACCAATGAAATTAAACGAATGAAGATGGAGCCATTCAGTGCAGATTTGTAATGAAACACGGAATGTGTCCCAAATGGCACCATATTCCCTACATAGTGCACTACTTTTGACATCAAAAGATACACTACTGTATATATGGAATAGGTTGCCATTTGGGACGCAGGCAATATGACCTTGACTAGCTTCCCTTCTCCCGCTGTGCCTCAGTGTGTCACAACTAGTGTTTTATTACTGGACAGGGTGGTTCTTTATCAGCCGCCATGACATTACTTTTATGTATTTTAACCAATCTCATTAGGCTGCTATTGCTGCAAGGTTTGAATTCTGACAAAGAGAAATGCTAGTGTTTGTGTGCGTGTGTGAGCACAGTGCAGATGACAAAGAACATTTAGTTCCTAACGACAAAGAACATTTAGTCCATAAGACTTTGAAGGTATGCTTACAAATGGATTACAAACATAACCTTTTATTAAGTTAACCAATGGATCCTGGAAAAGCAGATTCACGAAATGCTCTAAAGCTGCAAACTTTCTTTTCTCCAACTACTTTAATAATATGTACCTCCACATTGTCTGCATAAGTAATAACCTACCCGAGTCAGATTTGAATAGCTTTAGGGCTTTTCTTAATAATTCACCAACCATCTACCTATTTCCCTGTTGGAAAACATTCAATGAGCAGCAGTACCAGTACAGCACTGATCAACGACAGATTAAGCATCTGAATTGGGACAGACATACGGAGAGACAAACAGGCAGGCAGGCAGGCAGACCGGAAATTCCTCCCTCCCTCTCTCTCTACAACATCCTCAATAACCTTTAGCAGCAGCCCTTGGGGAATCTCCCCAAGGAGAGATAGTACACAGAATAGAACAGAATGGTGGTCGACTGGGGCTGGGAGGGGAAAGATTACACCGTACTGGCGGGCGTAACTCTTTGAAACTTAATTTACACTAATCCTTCCATGTTTTCCCACCGATGCCCCAGGCCGTGCAAGACCTTTTAATTCTGCCCTGGGCACCTGGGCCCGTGCCAGTGGTGGCTCTCCTCTCCTCCTTCTCTGCTGCTTTCTACTGCAGGGAAAGGAGCCAGCCTGCCACCAGCCTGCCATCCGGCAAGCCATCCAGCCACCCAACAAACAGCCAGCCAGCTGTTAACTCTCCTCATTATCCCTACAACCCTTTCTCCCCATTCCTTCAGATGGAAGCAAATAAAATGTATCTCTCTCAGCATCTCTCTCTTAGCCCCCCCCCCCTCTCTCTTGCTCTCTCGCTCAGCATGTCTCTCTTTCTATTTCTCTCTCTGCCTCCCCTCTTGCCCCCCTCTCTCCCAGCAACTTTCTTTACATAGAGGGCCTATGCCTCCAGCTCTCCTCCTGCCCCATCTCCCCCTGATTAGTCATTCAATAAATAAATAGCTAGCTCTATTACCATGGTTATTATAGCCAGTAGAGGCCTGAGGCGTTGGCCAATTATATGCCCTTGATGTTTATCTGCTTTCCTTTGTATGTGGAGTTACAGAGGATATACTGCACTTGAGAGACTGTTAAAAAATATATGTTGTTGTTGTTAGAGACATACAGCCTCTATGGTGACTCATGTCTGTGTTGTCTCACCTGTTATCGTGCCAATGTTTACTTGAGAACAAGATAGCTGGTATACATTATGGGGTGGTTTCCCTGGGCCTAGTCCTGGACTAAAAAGCATTTTCAATGGAGATTCAGTCCAGGACTAAGCTTAATCTGTATCCGAGAAACCGCCCTTATTCATGTTTTAGAAATGCTTTTTAGAAAGTTTTTGAGAAACAGGCATAAGTATTTCCCCTGTTGTTGTTTTTTCTATTCATAAATACCTTTCAGAAGATGGTGGTCAAAGTTCAGGTAATATACCTTACAATATATGATCCTTATTCACTGTACTACTCTTAGAGAAAATAAAAAAAATATATGTTTTCTTGTTCAATTCTCTTAAACTAGGAAGGGTAAGTAAGTGTAGGGTCGTTGTATGGCAGCTCTTATAAGGAGGTTTGACACTATTATCCCTGTGAAGAACAGATCAAAGAATAGAAAGCATTCAGAGCACTTTGGGTTGATTGCGTTTGACAAACAATTCCATCTTTGCCTTCTATGTTCCATGTGAGGGGGTGCTCTCAGTAGGACAGAACAAAGAGGAGGGATTCACAGCCTCGACACACACACACACGCATGCACGCACACACACACACACACACACGCACGAACGCACACACACACACATATGAATCTTCAAACTCTACAATGGCGAGGGTGGTATTAGGGAGAGGGAGAATGTCCTATTTTGATCCTTGTGCTGATTATTCTTATGCTTGTTACTGAAGGAAGGTTGGGAGTTTAATGATTGTTGTTATATGAATTTGCATGTAAAACGGTGGGAGAAAAATCATAATAAATCGAATGTTTCTGGATGTATACCATAACATTGACCATACATGGCAGTCACTAGCGTAGTTATCTAAAAAGTAGTATGGATGAATTATCATACTGGTCAATAGCATGATACTACTAGACTATACCCCTTTCTCATGTGGAAAACAAATCTACAGAACCAGTCATATGTGTTTGTATCTGAGGCTATGGCATATTATGGCACATAGTGCGTCACAGTATTCATCTAAGAGCATGACACAGAAGGTCAGGGCCAAAACCATCCATTTCTCAGCAACTACACATTCATAAACCAACCAACCAGCTGATAACTGCTTTTAATTCAATGTCAATCTTATAATTGTATTTTCATGACATGCCATGTGTATTTTTTTCTCTCACTTAAGTGTTCAGCCACACATTACATTTCAATCCTAGCACTAAGAACCAGTCACAGACTACATCCCAAATGCTCCCCTATTCACAACCAGGGCCCTGATCAAAAGTAGTGTTATAAAGTAAATAGGGTGCCATTCGGCCCATTTGGGACACAACCACAGTCTTTTATTGTAAAGGAAGCTCCCATTAAAGGCTGGTCCATCTCATTAGTATGTGAGTAGCTAAAGACGTAAGAGATGTGAGAGGCATGAATCACATCACAGCCATGGATGTGTCCCAAATTCACCTATGACCAAAGCCTATTGGGTTCTGGTCAAAAGTAGTTTACTATGTAAGTAATAGGGTGCCATTTGGGAAGCAGACATAGCCATATGAGCAGAACAAAAACAAATTCAAGATTCCTCTCCATTCCTTTACTTTAAATCAATACCTGAATCCTGGATGTTTATTTTTTTCTCAACCCAATCCAAGGTAAAGTAAGGCTTTAATACCCTCACTAAAGAAATATAATGGCCCTTGGCTTAGGAATGGTAAATGCTGATATCTCCCGATGTTCCTCCCTTGACATCTTTTATTCTTTCTATTTGTATATGTGCTTCATTTTATTTCATTTAATTTTTCTCAAATAATGTTTCAGTGTGGATACATTTGCATTGAGATGGTATTGGCAGACGTTGTTGGACAGCTGGACAGTGTCGTTACCGAGACACCCTCCCTGTCCCTGACCGGGAGCCATAATAGCTCCTGTTTCAAATAGAATTAGAAAGACTTCCCTAAAGCTAGAAACACACCTGGGCTAACTTGAAATGAACCAAGGCTTTGTTCATTTATGTCCGTCAGCCACTGGACAGTGGTTGTCTAGTTGTTGGTGTTCGTTTTTTTATAGACGTAGTGGTGACTTATTATTCCTCTCCCTTGCTCAATCAGTTACATTCGTACAACTGATATATGATTCTTTAATAACATGTTATCGCCTCTCTAAGGTCTAGCTCTGTGTTTGTTTACCATGCTTTAGGTAAGTCATTGGACCATCTAATGCCCCTGTCTGTATGGTCTGCCGGTAAACTAATCCTCCACGCTGCATTATTAGACTAGTGTTTCTGTGTGTGTGTGTGGGTGTGTGTGTGTGTGTGTGTGTGTGTGTGTTTGTGCCTTCAATTCAATCATCTGTATTCATCAATACATCCCTGCCTCAATTAGGTGCTCTGGGAAACAAGGCAGACAGAGAAGGGGTTCAGTGATAGTATCAAGCCCTGTCAGTGCCTGCATCTCAAATGGCAACCTATTCTCTTCTGGCCAAAAGTAGTGCACTATATAGGGAACAGTTTGTGATTTAGGGGACACACTCATTGGGGAGTCAGACCCAGCCAATCAGAAAAAATGTTTTCCTCACAAAAGGGAATTATTACAGACAGAAATACAGACAGACGATCCCGTAAGTGAAGAAGCCGGATGTGGAGTCCTGGGCTGGCGTGGTTACACGTGGTCTGTGGTTGTGAGGCCAGTTTGACGTACTGTCAAATTCTCTAAAACGATGTTGGCGGCGGCTTATGGTAGAGAAATTAACATTAAATTCTCTAGCAACAACTCTAGCATGCCACTTGCACGCTTCCTCAAAATGTTCCCTCAAAACATCTGTGGCATTGTGTTGTGTGACAAAACTGCACAGCACAAGGTGCACCTGTGTAATGATCAAGCTGTTTAATCAGCTTGATATGATTTTCTTGATATTCCTATCAGGTATATGGATTATCTTGGTAAAGGAGAAATGCTAACTAACAGGGAAGTAAACATATTTGTGAACAAAATCTGAGAGAAACAAGCTTCTTGTGTGTATGGAACATTGGGCTCTTATATCAGCAAATTCATTATGGGACCAACACTTTAAATGTTGCGTTTATATTTTTGTTCAGTATATTTCATACATACAGTACATGACCAAAAGTATGTGGACACCTGCTCATTGAACATCTCATTCCAAAATCATGGGCATTAGTATGGACTTGGTCCCCCTTTTCTGATCTAACAGCCTCCACTCTTCTGGGAAAGCTTTCCACAAGATGTTGGAACATTGCTGCAGGAACTTGCTTCCCATTCAGCCAAAATAGCATTACTGAGGTCGGACACTGAGGTGGGGCAATTAGCCCTGGCAAGCAGTCTGTGTTTCAATTCATCCCAAAGTTTTTTGATTGATTTGAGGTCAGGGCTCTGTGCAGGCCAGTCAAGTTCTTCCACGCTCATCTCAACGATCTCGACAAACCATTTCTGCATGGACCTCGCTTGGTGCACGGGGACATCGTCATGCTGAAACAGTAAAGGGCCTTTCCCAAACTGTTGCCACAAAGTTGGAAGCACGAGATCATCTAGAATGTCATTGTATGCTGTAGCGTTAACATTTCCCTTCACTGGAACTAAGGGGCCTAGCCAGGACCATGAAAAACAGCCCCAGACCATTATTCTTCCTCCACCAAACTTTACAGTTGGCACTATGCATTGGGGCAGGTAGCGTTCTCCTGGCATCTGCCAAACCCGTCCGTTGAACTGCCAGATGGTGAAGCGTGATTCATCACTCCAATTAACGCGTTTCCACTGCTCCAGAGTCCAATGGCAGTGAGCTTTACACCACTCCAGCCGACACTTGGCATTGCGCATGGTGATATTAGGCTTGGGTGCGGCTGCTCGGCCATGGAAACCCATTTCATGAAGAGCAGTTATTATGCTGATTGTGCTTCCAGAGGCAGTTTGGAACTCTGTAGTGAGTGTTGCAAACGAGGACAGACTAATTTTAAGCGCTACCCGCTTCAGTACTCTGCGGTCCCATTCTGTGAGCTTGTGTGACCTACCACTTTGCAGTTGAGCAGTTGTTGCTCCTAGACATTTCCACTTCACAGTAGCAGCCCTTACAGTTGACTGGGGCAGCTCTAGCAGGGCAGAAATAAGACAAACTGACTTGTTGGAAAGATGGCACACTATAACGGTGTCACATTAAAAGTCACTGAGTTCTCCAGAAGACCATTCTACTTCCAATATTTGTCTATGGAGATAGCATGGCTGTATGCAACATTTTATACACCTCTCAGCAATGGGTGTGGTTGAAATAGCTGAATCCACTAATTTGAAGGGGTGTCCACATACTTTTGCATATGTAGAGTATGTATAGAATAAGCTCCAGACATCTGTTGAATGTATAATGTCTAAATTTCATGATGTGGAGTTGAACTAAAGGACAATCTACACCCCTACTGTGCAGCGCCATCTTTACTTTACAGTCATATAAGTGTATCTCCTATTTAAGCTTTGTCCCAAATGGCACCCTATTCCCATAGAGCACTGGTCAAAAGTATTCCACTATATAGGGAAAGGGTTGAGATTTTGGACGTTACCGAAGCCAATCTCCGATTTACTGTCTGTCTAAAATGGCTCCTTCAAGTTCCCTTCGCTTCCTTTTATATTCAAACAGTGTCAGTGTGACCCATCAGTGGATGCATACAGAGAATGACAGCCCATCACGTCCTGTCAATCAGCCCCAGGCAGCAGGGAGATATGTGTCAGTCAACTCTGGGAGACCAGGCCTGGGAGACACCAGAGCACGCAAATGCACGCATGCATGCACATGCACAGACGACATATACACACAGGAGCGACTCCGCTCTGACAGCAGGGGGCACTGAGCAGGTTAGGCTGCTCTCCTACCGTTGGTCCTTGAGTAAACACTAAACATTCACACATACACACGCAGACCTTCGGTAAATACTGAACAGTCCCTCTGCTGTCACCTCAGCCAACAGTTCTCCATTTTCTGATACACTGTATGGCTTTTACTCCACGATAAGGCCACCCAAACGGAATCCTGGGAAGTAGGATTCTTCTTCTTCTTGATTATAAAGACAATGTTAACACACTGTATGACTGACTATATGTTGAATATTCAGCTTGTACTTAACTATGGAGACTCCAGGGCTCGGAAAGATCTGTCTTTCTTCCATTTTGGTGCATACAGAGCACATTAATAGAATGTCATTAACCTGACAGTGATCAAGCTCTTCATTAGCATCGCGGAATGCTTCCATATTTTCAGACTTTCCAGAGCATACCAGACTGTGTGAGGATCCATCTGCTGAGTAATCGATTAGAGACTTTGTGCCATAAAGCACAGTCATTTCTAACTCCCTGTAGACCCCTATAAGAAATACAACGACGGTTTTCAGAATTGTCTCATAGAAGAGGCAGCTGCTTTGTGCCACTATAGTGGGAGTGTGGAAGCCTTCTGTGGGACTCCAGGACAGCTCTAGTCCCAAATGGGCCCTGGTCAAAAGTAGTGCACTACTTAGGAATAGGCTGCCATTTTGGACACAGAGGGGTTAGTTTGGGCTGATCTACTATAGATTTACTATGAATCACGAGAAGGCAACTAGGCCAGTTGAAATTGTTTGTGATATTTTTCAGCAGAGGATTGATCAATCAACTGTGGTTAAATGACTAATCACTACCAATAACAAATGATTTATCTGTTTTCATTGTTCCTGTAGTTTTGAGTCCAAAATATTTGAAGCATTACTCCAATCCACAGAATGAGAAAGTAAGTTATTCTCACTTCTAAATATGCTTTCCTGGTTGCCAATGTCAAATGTAATGATATACAGTACCACTTTCACTAAAAGCTAAAATTACATTTCGAACAGGCGTATAAATCACGTGGAGACCGCCATATTGGTCAACCTAATGCGCCTCATCAGTACAACTGGACACCCACATCAAATGGTTAGAAGCATTTAGTGATGTTCTCTATAATTGTGCAGATGTTTCTGACTTCTTTTGGTAGAGAACCAGGTGAAAGGTAGCCCACACATAGGTCATGTCCCAAAGGCACCCTGTTCCATTTGTAGTGCACTGCTTTTGACCGGGCCCACATGGCTTACAATAGAGAATAGGGTGCCATTTGGGACATAATCATACACTGCTTAATCTGGTCCCTGATGAGACTGTTTATCGGTAAGTACACAAAAGGTATATACAACCATTTTAGCAAATCCTCCCATGTCCTGAATAAAATGTGTGTGCTTGCTTCAACCTGTATTGGTATCATAGTGAAAAAAGTTATTCCTGAATTCTTATAAATAGAAATTATAGTTGTTTTATTTCACATTTTTCCCCATTTCATCCGGATCCTATGATGTGCTAATGAGAAAGAAAACAAGATAAAAAAAAGAGAGAAAGAGAGATCTTTTTAATTACATGTGTTGTGTCTTGGCTATCATTAACGTGATGGCGATTGTTTTATCAAATCAATTAACTGTGCTTAATAAATACGATTATTAAACCACTCATGTAACAATTATTTAAGTAGTTATCTTGGGGCACCACCCCAAAAAATTAACGAGTTACCATTTTCCGAATTAACTCTTAAAGACATAAATATCTCTTACATGTCAGTCATCAATCAGTCATTATTTAATTGTTTACCTTCTATCAGTTTCATTCTGAATGTTGCAAAATCCTTGGATATCTGCACGAACCCTAGCATAAATGATGAATCTGTCATATACAAATTGGCTTAATTTTTTATTTACTAACTAGCTAAATAATCACACAGAATTACATAAACACAAACAGAATAGTTATTGGTTACTAACACAATGCAATGAAAAGTCCCTAGTGGACTAAATCGATATGACGGCTTCGTAGACAATGGAAAGGGGTGAGGACAGATAAAGAACGGGAAAGACAGAATGGACCCACAACACACAGTTGATAACTATGCTCATTGAAATGCTAATACTTTGCACATGAACGGCTGAAAAATTCTAAAAGAATTGCAATGTGCATATTTACGTGTGCATATCTTTGCTGTCTCTCTGTTGAAAACACTCGATTCATCTGGGGAGTAATTCGACAGGAAGTCCCTGGTTTTTCCAACAGAGATCAAAGTTTTTCATAGTTGTAGCTTGTTCTCTTTGTTCTGGGAGTGAATGTTATAATGGATATGTTAGACATACCAACGGTCGTTCGATAGGGAAATGTTCTCCTCTCGTCTTTGTTCGAGTTTCACAGACTATTTTACATATGCAGCTGCAGATTGTGAATGTGTAGTCTTTAGTTTTGTAGATTTCTTAAACATTTGTGTCCGCCTGCTTGGTCTGTATTTAAATTGCCAACCATTTCAACATGTAGCTACAGCTAGTAGCCCTTTCAACTTGGGGACTCCCTTCCCTGTGGTTTCTTGACTAAATGTAAAGTTTTTCACGAGTGCTATTTAAGCACTCAGGAATAAGGCAGGCTTTTGTCATGTCTGTGCTCACGTGGATGTGGCCACTGACTTGGGTAAGACTTCATATGAAAAACAATTCTCTCATTTAGAAGGCGAACATCAGATTACATCTTCTCACAAATAGTTTCATATTTAATCATATCAGTTCGCCAACATTTGGATGTGAATCTGATCACTGAGAACTATACACATTGAGATACAGTTATGTTGTTCTACTGTCCTTAGTTACATTGCAAATTATAACAAATTCAGCAGGATTGTTCTTTAAGTGCCCACGGACCCTGCCAACTGGTTGGAATACAGAAATATTGCTTAATTATTCAACCTTTTTATGTTAAATTTTGGCCAAGTCTCTCTATGTGTTCCACTGTCACACATTCCACTCTCATTATTGCAAAGCCCAAAAGCAGAGTTTTTACGACCGGTGTGGTGGAAAATTGGTTCAAATATGACATAATCAAGAACTCTGTGAAATTCAATAAGCTTTTAATAAAAAGATATCGCATGCCGGAGTGGTCCGCGGAACACACACTTTTTCAGAGCACTCGCTCTGACTTTATACACACACAATACATGAGTCCATCCTACTCAGTGCATCCTGCTTGTTCAGCCCAATAACGCCCCCATCTGCTTTCCATTAGATCCTAATGGTGACAAGACACTTGCTTTGATCTAAAGATAATATACATTCCTCTATGCTATAGGCTTTGATCCTGTAGTTAGCTCCATCTGTTCCTTTGTATGTGTGCCTTTATTTCGGATCAATAGACTGTGTGTCTCCTCTAGTTTTAGTGTGTCCAGCTGTCCTGGTGCCTAACGTGGGGCCCTCTCTCCATGTGGTTGTCTAATATCCATCAGTTGGTCATTTGGCTGACCCCCTCCTTTGTATATCCCTCTGACCTTTGTATGTCCAGCTATTCTAGGCGTCTATGTGTTGCCCTCTCCCATGGCCCCACTCTGGCTTCCTGTCCTATACAATAGACAATGTACCTTACCAGAATGGCAAATGTACTTCTATAAATGTATCTCTCTCTTGCGCCACAGTATATTTGTGTATCCATATATGTACATAATTTCTCCCAAACCGGTCATGAAACTGGTGGGGGAGAGAGAAAGAGAAAGAGAGAGAGAGAGGGAGGGGGGAGGAAAATCTGGCACCTATAATCCTCTCTCAACAGGGCAAGTCATGACACATGTAACCCCCACTGAGTCTCTATTGAAATCCCAAACTATCACATCAAGACCGCATGGATATTATAGTTTATTTTGCTTTATGATTTATTGGATGCCATAACTTTTACTAGCCTTCCTCGACTCTCATCATATTTCACCTTGAAACTTTGCAGTCTGTCCTGCTTGCATCGTTGGTTATGAGATTTCTATACATTATTATTCGTCCAGTGATAGTAGGACATGAATCCCGTATCTTCTGCCTATACTTTGTCTGTGTGTTTAAAGTACTTTCTATGGAGCTGAACTATCCAAACCCCTCTCTAAGGTTAAAAAGTATATTTATTTTCTGGTTCTGTTTGTAAGGATACTTTTCGTCAATGCAGGGAAAAGAAGAGCCTTGTTTGACAATGAAAGGTTGTGACCGAGTGTGTCTCTGTCTGGTAAATACACAAACAAGAATAAAAGACAAACATGCAAACAGTTTCAAATGTAGTGTACGCACATCCAACAACTTGCAGGTGCCGGGTACAAAAAAATAGACTACGTAAAATCCTTAAGAGTCTATTGACACACCCTTGTAACGCAATAAAAAAGTACCCATCAAAACCTGTCAGTTTAAGTAAGAGATATGTGTTTTTTTGCTTTGGCTGCATCTCAATCATTCACAACCACCTATGCCGGCCTTCCGCATCTGCGGTGGAAGGTGGCCCAGCTACAGTGGTGTTTGTCAGACCATGAGACATCCCGAAAATCAGTAGGTAGCATCCGAACCGTTTGGCCTATAAGCTAATGTGACCATTCTTTGGATAGATTAGACTCTCGCGTGTGTCACGTGACTCATTTGAATGTAACCCATACAAACGAATGGAAAAATATTTTGTGAGCTTTCTTATATCTCCTAGATATAGAACATACTTCAAAACTGTATTTTTTTATACCTAAAGGGGTCAAAAACAATTCCATATGTTAGCTTAGACTTTTATTAAATAAATAATAGATCCCCCACACACTGATGAATGTTCCCACAGTTTATTGTACAAAATAAATCAATGGGAGCATTCGTCAGAGTGCGGCTGGGTATCTATCCTTTATTTCCAACACACATTACCACAATGGCAAGACTGCCCATCAACAGACACATAACCAGGTTTTACCAATACCCTGACAGTCGTTGTACATGTATATCAGTCGTGTCTCTCTGGTCTTCCATAATTATTCTCTGGGGTCTGAGATCAGAAGTGACCCTTAGTTCGTTATCTTTTCACAGGGCAGAGTAGTGACCACAGAATAACTCTATGGTTACGTCCCAAATGTAACCCTATTCTATACATACCCTATGCACTACTATACAGGAAATCGGGTGCCATTTGCGACTTGACCTAGGGTAAGACGCAGATGGTTTTAGCTCACTTCAGCTCTGGTTGAGTCATGATGTTATTAATAACTCACCACTAGGTCATCGTAAAGCCAAGCCTTCATTGACAAGGTCATCTTCAGAGAACAAGATCATCTTGTCTGTGAATCATAACTGAGCTATCTCCTCCATTATGCTTTGTTAATGATCAAAATGCCAAACAGTCAGGTTACTGACTGAACTAAAACTGTAAGAAGGTTGGAGGAAAATAATGAATGCGTTTTGGTATCAATTCTGATCTGCTATACTCTGTGAAAATAAAGGTTCTATTATATTATTCCAGACTTTTAGAATTTGAATAAACCATGGTTGTGTCAGAGCAAGAGTCTTCACTTTTGTGCAGATACGGGATATACATTTTAAAATTAAAATATATAGTTTGTTTATTCATGATGGAACGGTAGCCATCACAGAAAGGTAAACGTGGTCAGAGACCCACTAAAGCAGCACCGTCCCCTCAAAAGTCTGAGCCTGTCTGGCAGGGTAGGTCCAAAAACCAAAGCCCCTGGATGAGTGAGCATAATATACAAGGATTTTCTCAAAGCTGCTAATGAGAACCTTGATGACTTGGAATTCTGGTGGAGTACTGCACCCTCATCGGCTGACAACATGGTAACAACTGGACCGGAAACGACTACGAGTAATGAGAGCACAGCACAAGAGAACACCACAGCAACTGTCACAACTTCCGCTGCAACAGCGGGCCACAAACAGATGCAGGTATGTGTCTGTGGTTTGGGGAAAGTTACATCACACCATGGGTTGAGGATCCACCAGGGAAAGAAGGGGTGTTTGGGTAAAGAGAGACAGAGGCCTCGCATTGATTACTTTCTGCGAAAGCGATCAAATCAGTCGAATGAAGCACAACAACTGGACGCAAACTATAGTTTGCAGTACCACTGTCATGGAGGACGTAAACTCAAGCACCGAAGTAACAACTGAGGTGGAACCAACTACAGGAGTGGAACTCACCCAGCCTCCCAGACCTGTAGTCGAGAGGGCACAGACCGTATGTGAAGTGGCCTGGCGCCAGTGACAAGAAGTTGTGGGAAACAATGAATACTGACCTTACCTTGACCCTCGAGAAACTTCGAGGCACAGTGGAGAAGAAGTTGGAGAGGATGGGGGACATCATCTATGAGTACGGGGCAGAAAGCTTTGGAGTGCAAGAGGCAAAAGGCGGGAGAAAGGTTCCAACCCCACCAGTTTCCAGGAGGCAACAAGAAATCGAGCGCCTCATTCCAGAAAGGAGACTGCTTAAGAAACAGTGGAAGAAGGCCTCGGAAGTGGAAAAGGAGGGCATAGAGGCACTTCAGGCTGACATCAAATCCCAGTTGGCATCCCTCCGTAGAGCAGAGAACCTACGGAAACGCAGAAGGAAGAAAGAACAAACTAGAACTCGATTCTATAAAGATCCCTTCAAGTTCCTTAAAAGTCTCTTCACGAAGGAAAAAAGTGGAGCTCTAAAAAAAACAAAGAAAGACCTAGAGGAGCACCTGAGAACAGCAAACTTTGACTCAAAGCGACATGAACATCTGGCCATCCCATCAGATATCCCACCCATTGAACCCCCGGAACATCATATTGAGACCAGCCCTCCGACATGGAAAGAGGTGGAAAACACAGTTCGACGGGCAAGAACAGCATCAGCCCCGGGGCCAAATGGAGTCCCGTACAAAGTGTATAAGAACGCACCAGACGTCCTGAGGTTCCTCTGGAGGGTTATGAGAACAGCTTGGCAAAAGAAGATAATACCCAAAGTGTGGCGTAGGGCTTTCGGGGTCCTGATCCATAAGGAGAAGGATGCAGTGAACATAAGCCAATTCCGCCCAATCTCCTTACTGAATGTCGATGGTAAAATCTTCTTTAGGGTCATTGCCCAGAGGATGGCTGAGTACCTGCAAAGGAATGTGTACGTCGATACATCTGCACAGAAGGCAGGAATATCAGGGTTCTCTGGCTGCTTGGAACATTCCAGCATGATCTGGCACCAGATCCAAATGGCTAAGGTGGAGAAAAGGAACCTCCATGTAGTCTTCCTTGACCTCGCCATTGCATTTGGCTCTGTGCCCCATGAACTCCTGTGGTCTGCCTTCAGTTTTTCCACATACCGGACACCATCACAACCCTGGTGAAGTCATACTTCCAGGATCTGCAGTTCTGCTTCACCACCTCAGAGTTCACCACCTCATGGCAGTGCATGAATGTAGGTATAATGGCGGGATGTACCATTTCTCCGTTGGCATTCATAATGGCAATGGAGGTTATCATCAGATCCTCAAAATGGGTTGCTGGTGGACAGCGAGTCGACTCTGGTTTCCGCCTCCCTCCACTCAGAGCCTACATGGACGATATTACAACATTGACCACCACTGTCCCATGCACCAGGAGCCTGCTCAGAAAACTCGAGGAGAACATCAGCTGGGCCCGTATGAAGATTAAACCATCCAAGTCACGCAGCATCTCGATTGTGAAGGGAGTACTCTCTGACCTGAAGTTCTTCATCTGAGATGACCAAATCCCAACAGTGTCTGAGCAGCCGATAAAAAGCTTTGGAAGGTGGTATGATGCAAGCCTGAAGGACAAAGACCAGGTGCAACAGCTGCGTGAAGACATCAGTAGTAGCCTACAGTCCATCGACAACACCCAGCTACCTGGAAAGTTAAAGGCCTGGTGTCTGCAGTTTGGTCTCCTACCCTGGGTGTTGTGGCCCCTAGCAGTGTATGAGGTTCCACTCTTAACAGTGTAGAAGATGGAAAGAGGAGTCACAGGCTACTTAAAGAAGTGGCTCGGAGGTCCACGATGCCTTACCACCATAGGCCTCTATGGAGATGGGGTCCTCAAGCTGCCCCTCACCAGTCTAACAGAGGAATTCAAGTGTGCAAAAACCAGGCTCCAGATGACACTGAATGAATCTCGAGACCCAGTGGTGAGCAACAACGCGCCGACCTTGGCAACTGGGCGTAAATGGAGGCCAGGAAAAGCAGTCCAGGAGGCAACAGCAGCCCTCAGACATGCTGACATTGTGGGTCATGTTCAGCAAGGGAAAGGAGGCATTGGGCTAACTAGCCATGCTGCTTGGAGTAAGGCCACTGCACCAGAGTGGCGGAAGATGGTAGTGCAGGAAGTATGCCATCAGGAGGAGGCTGCAAGGTGGACCAAGGCAGTCTCTGTTGCCAAACAGTGACAGTGGACTCGATGGGACAGTGTGGAGAAGAGAAAGATCAGCTGGAAGGCACTGTGGGCCATGGAAGCGAGGCGGTTGAGCTTTTCCATCAGAGCAACATATGACGTCCTTCCAACACCAGTTAATCTTCACCAATGCTATGGTGAAGATCCGGACTGTGCCCTCTGTTCCATGCCAGCCAACCTCAGGCACATTCTCACAGGGTGTAAAACAAGCCTCACCCAAGGACGCTACACTTGGCATCACAACAAAGTCCTTAAAAACCTTGCGTCCGCCCTGGAGGACAAGCGAGCTGCCACCAACTCCCTACCACCCCCAGCAGCATCACACCCCTTAAGGACGACCTTTGTCCGCGAAGGGGCTAAACCACCGAAGAGACCAGCTGCGCTTGGCCCGCGACTGGAAAATGCTAGCTGACATTGGCCGGCAACTTGTGTTTCCTCCGGAGATCGCAACCACCACCCTAAGACCTGACATGGTGCTCTGGTCCCGTTCGCTCAAGAAGGTCTTCATCATTGAGCTCACAGTACCCTGGGAGGACTCCGTAGATGAGGCTTATGAGCGAAAACATCTGCGTTATGCCGATCTAGCTGTCGAAGCACGGCATCATGGCTGGAACACAGAAGTCCGACCAGTGGAGGTGGGCTGCAGAGGTTTTGTGGCAACATCTACAACCAGACTGCTTAGAGACCTGGGAATTAAGGGCCAGAGCCAGCTTTTGGCAATCAAAGCTGTATCGGAGGCGGAAGAAGGCAGCAGTCAGTGGCTCTGGATGAAGAGGAAAGACCCCAGCTGGGCTCCGAAGTGAGAGGGCCAGGAGGTATGCGGTCAACAATGCTTGACTCAGGGAGGAGGACGCCCCTACCATGCATAGTCCCATGGGATGTTGGCTATCAACAACAAGGCAACTACTATGACTAATTGGGAATGGGACATAAGCGTAGGCTTGATCACCCTGTCGCTGGCCGCCTTTGGGGAGGATGTATAGTGTGAAAGGCCGAAACACCCTAGGAACCAAAAGGTACACTACTGACGATGCGCTCCCCAAATTTTACCAGGCTCACTGTTCATGAACTCTTGGAAGTGCTTGCACAAAGGATAGTAACATCTCATCCTGTGTTCTTGGAATCCCAGGTAGTGGTAGTGCAAGCAACACTGACTGCAGTAACCCATGGGGAGGGAATCCCACTCGGACAATCAGAGAGGGTGCATATTATTGTGGCCCTGGCGGCACTGAATAATCAAATGGTCTGATTGCACAGAGGTGCTTGGCAAGATGGGTCACAAAGGGGATCAGAGTGTGTGGGTGTTAGGGGGGAAGGGCGGTATACGAGCCACATTAGCTAGGACTAGATATTAGTTAATCAAATCCTCCTGCTCAGTTTGGCAATTTGGCATGCCTTCTTAAACAGCCAAACTTTACACGCATTCACACATCAAGTCTTCTCTTGAGTTGGGCTCGGGGATGGAGCAACTGTGGACCATTTGAGTGTGTGTGTGTGTGTGTGTGTGTGTGTGTGTGTGTGTGTGTGTGTGTGTGTGTGTGTGTGTGTGTGTGTGTGTGTGTGTGTGTGTGTGTGTGCGGGGCGGGGCGGGGGTGTAGGTCGACTCTTTTCTCTGTATACTTCAACGACGTCGCTCTTGCTGCGGGTGCTTCACTGATCCATCACTTCGCAGACGACACTATTCTGTATACATCTGGCCCTTCTTTGGACATTGTGTTAACTAACCTCCAAACGAGCTTCAATGCCATTCAACACTCCTTCTGTGGCCTCCAACTGCTCTTCAACACTAGTAAAACCAAATGCTTGCTTTTCAACCATTCGCTGCCCGCACCCGCCTGCCCGACTAGCATCACTACTCTGGATGGTTCTGACTTAGAATATGTGGACAACTACAAATACCTAGGTGTCTGGCTATACTGTAAACTCTCCTTCCAGACTCATATTAAACATCTCCAATCCAAAATTAAATCAAGAATCGGTTTCCTCTTTTGCAACAAAGCCTCCTTCACTCACGCCGCCAAACATACCCTCGTAAAACTGACTATCCTACCGATCCTCGACTTCGGCGATGTCATTTACAAAATAGCTTCCAATACTCTACTCAGCAAACTGGATGCAGTCTATCACAGTGCCATCCGTTTTGTCACTAAAGCACCTTATACCACCCACCACTGCGACTTGTATGCTCTAGTCGGCTGGCCCTCGCTACAGATTTGTTGCCAGACCCACTGGCTCCAGGTCATCTATAAGTCTATGCTAGGTAAAGCTCCACCTTATCTCAGATCACTGGTCACGATAGCAACACCCACCCGTAGCACGCGCTCCAGCAGGTATATCTCACTGGTCATCCCCAAAGCCAACACCTGTTTTGACTGCCTTTGCTTCAAGTTCTTTGCTGCCAATGACTGGAACGAATTGCAAAAATCGCTGAAGCTGGAGTTTTATATTTCCCTCACTAACTTTAAACATCAGCTATCTGAGCAGCTAACCGGTCTCTGCAGCTGTACATAGCCCATGTGTAAATAGCCCACCCAATCTACCTACCTCATCCCCATATTGTTTTTATTTACTTTTCTGCTCTTTTGCACACCAGTATTTCTACTTGCACATCATCAATTGCTCAACTATCACTCCAATATTCATTTGCTAAATTGTAATTACTTCGCTACTATGGCCTATTTATTGCCTTACCTCCTCATGCCATTTGCACACACTGTATCTAGACTTTTTTCTATTGTATTATTGACTGTGTGCTTGTTTATTCCATGTGTAACTCTGTGTTGTTGTTTGTGTCACACTGCTTTGCTTTATCTTGGCCAGGTCACAGTTGTAAATGAGAATTTGTTCTCAATTAGCTTAACTGGTTAAATAAAATGTCGATATAGGATTCTTCCTTGCTGAGCGGCCTTGCAGGTTATGTCGATATAGGACTCCTTTTACTATGGATATAGATACTTCTGTACCTGTTTCCTCCAGCATCTTCACAAGGTCCTTTGCTGTCGTTCTGGGATTGATTTGCACATTTCATACCAAAGTACGTTCATCTCTTGGAGACAGAACGCGTCTCCTTCCTGAGCGGTATGACGGCTGCGTGGTCCCATGGTGTTTATACTTGCGTACTATTGTTTGTACAGATGAATGTGGTACCTTCAGGCATTTGGAAATTGTTCCCAAGGATGAACCAGAATCATGGAGGTCTAACATTTTTTTCCTGAGGTCTTGGCTGATTTCTTTTGATTTTGCAATGATGTCAAGCAAAGAGGCACTGAGTTTGGAGGTAAGCCTTGAAATACATCCACGGGTACACCTCCAATTGACTCAAATTATGTAAATCAGAAGCTTCTAAAGTCATGACATCATTTTTGGAAATTCTCCAAGCTGTTTTTCAACCACTCCACAAATATCTTGTTAACAAACTTTAGTTTTGGCAAGCCAGTTAGGACATCTGCTTTGTGCATGAAGGCCTACCTCCAAGCAGTCAACTTAGTGTATGTAAACTTCTGACCCACTGGAATTGTGATACAGTGAATTATAAGTGAAATAATCTGTCTGTAAACAAAAATTACTTGTGTCATGCACAAAGAAGATGTCCTACCTGACTTGCCAAAACTATAGTTTGTTAGCAAGATATTTGTGGAGTGGTTGAAAAACGAGTTTTAATGACTCCAACCTAAGTGTATGTGAACTTCCAACTTCAACATATGGGGGTTACAACCATTCCAGGTCTGCAGAATTTGCTGCAAAGAGACAGAATCATTAGATCATTTGTTTTGGTATTGTCCATATGCAGCTTGTTTGTGGTCGCATGTTTAACAATGACTGAAGACTTGCAACATTTACCCCGAGCTAACTCTGCAAATATCACTGCTGGGTGATTTTTTATTTTATTTTATTTTTATTTCACCTTTATTTAACCAGGTAGGCTAGTTGAGAACAAGTTCTCATTTACAACTGCGACCTGGCCAAGATAAAGCATAGCAGTGTGAGCAGACAACACAGAGTTACACATGGAATAAACAATTAACAAGTCAATAACACAGTAGAAAACAAAGGGGGAGTCTATATACAATGTGTGCAAAAGGCATGAGGAGGTAGACGAATAGTTACAATTTTGCAGATTAACACTGGAGTGATAAATGATCAGATGGTCATGTACAGGTAGAGATATTGGTGTGCAAAAGAGCAGAAAAGTAAATAAATAAAAACAGTATGGGGATGAGGTAGGTGAAAATGGGTGGGCTGTTTACCAATAGACTATGTACAGCTGCAGCGATCGGTTAGCTGCTCAGATAGCTGATGTTTGAAGTTGGTGAGGGAGATAAAAGTCTCCAACTTCAGCGATTTTTGCAATTCGTTCCAGTCACAGGCAGCAGAGTACTGGAACGAAAGGCGGCCAAATGAGGTGTTGGCTTTAGGGATGATCAGTGAGATACACCTGCTGGAGCGCGTGCTACGGATGGGTGTTGCCATCGTGACCAGTGAACTGAGATAAGGCGGAGCTTTACCTAGCATGGACTTGTAGATGACCTGGAGCCAGTGGGTCTGGCGACGAATATGTAGCGAGGGCCAGCCGACTAGAGCATACAAGTCGCAGTGGTGGGTGGTATAAGGTGCTTTAGTGACAAAACGGATGGCACTGTGATATACTGCATCCAGTTTGCTGAGTAGAGTGTTGGAAGCCATTTTGTAGATGACATCGCCGAAGTCGAGGATTGGTAGGATAGTCAGTTTTACTAGGGTAAGCTTGGCGGCGTGAGTGAAGGAGGCTTTGTTGCGGAATAGAAAGCCGACTCTTGATTTGATTTTTGATTGGAGATGTTTGATATGAGTCTGGAAGGAGAGTTTGCAGTCTAGCCAGACACCTAGGTACTTATAGATGTCCACATATTCAAGGTCGGAACCATCCAGGGTGGTGATGCTAGTCGGGCATGCGGGTGCAGGCAGCGATCGGTTGAATAGCATGCATTTGGTTTTACTAGCGTTTAAGAGCAGTTGGAGGCCACGGAAGGAGTGTTGTATGGCATTGAAGCTTGTTTGGAGGTTAGATAGCACAGTGTCCAATGACGGGCTGAAAGTATATAGAATGGTGTCGTCTGCGTAGAGGTGGATCAGGGAATCGCCCGCAGCAAGAGCAACATCATTGATATACACAGAGAAAAGAGTCGGCCCGAGTATTGAACCCTGTGGCACCCCCATAGAGACTGCCAGAGGACCGGACAGCATGCCCTCCGATTTGACACACTGAACTCTGTCTGCAAAGTAATTGGTGAACCAGGCAAGGCAGTCATCCGAAAAACCGAGGCTACTGAGTCTGCCGATGAGAATATGGTGATTGACAGAGTCGAAAGCCTTGGCAAGGTCGATGAAGACGGCTGCACAGTACTGTCTTTTATCGATGGCGGTTATGATATCGTTTAGTACCTTGAGTGTGGCTGAGGTGCACCCGTGACCGGCTCGGAAGCCAGATTGCACAGCGGAGAAGGTACGGTGGGATTCGAGATGGTCAGTGACCTGTTTGTTGACTTGGCTTTCGAAGACCTTAGATAGGCAGGGCAGGATGGATATAGGTCTGTAACAGTTTGGGTCCAGGGTGTCTCCCCCTTTGAAGAGGGGGATGACTGCGGCAGCTTTCAATCCTTGGGGATCTCAGACGATATGAAAGAGAGGTTGAACAGGCTGGTAATAGGGGTTGCGACAATGGCGGCGGATAGTTTCAGAAATAGGGGTCCAGATTGTCAAGCCCAGCTGATTTGTACGGGTCCAGGTTTTGCAGCTCTTTCAGAACATCTGCTATCTGGATTTGGGTAAAGGAGAACTTGGAGAGGCTTGGGCGAGGAGCTGCCGGGGGAGGAGCTGTTGGCCGAGGTTGGAGTAGCCAGGCGGAAGGCATGGCCAGCCGTTGAGAAATGCTTATTGAAGTTTTCGATAATCATGGATTTATCGGTGGTGACCGTGTTACCTAGCCTCAGTGCAGTGGGCAGCTGGGAGGAGGTGCTCTTGTTCTCCATGGACTTCACAGTGTCCCAGAACTTTTTGGAGTTGGAGCTACAGGATGCAAACTTCTGCCTGAAGAAGCTGGCCTTAGCTTTCCTGACTGACTGCGTGTATTGGTTCCGGACTTCCCTGAACAGTTGCATATCACGGGGACTATTCGATGCTATTGCAGTCCGCCACAGGATGTTTTTGTGCTGGTCGAGGGCAGTCAGGTCTGGGGTGAACCAAGGACTGTATCTGTTCTTAGTTCTGCATGCTTATCTAAAATGGTGAGGAAGTTACTTTTAAAGAATGACCAGGCATCCTCAACTGACGGGATGAGGTCAATGTCCTTCCAGGATACCCGGGCCAGGTCGATTAGAAAGGCCTGCTCACAGAAGTGTTTTAGGGAGCGTTTGACCGTGATGAGGGGTGGTCGTTTGACTGCGGCTCCGTAGCGGATACAGGCAATGAGGCAGTGATCGCTGAGATCCTGGTTGAAGACAGCGGAGGTGTATTTGGAGGGCCAGTTGGTCAGGATGACGTCTATGAGGGTGCCCTTGTTTACAGAGTTAGGGTTGTACCTGGTGGGTTCCTTGATGATTTGTGTGAGATTGAGGGCATCTAGCTTAGATTGTAGGACTGGCGGGGTGTTAAGCATATCCCAGTTTAGGTCACCTAACAGAACAAACTCTGAGGCTAGATGGGGGGAGATCAATTCACAAATGGTGTCCAGGGCACAGCTGGGAGCTGAGGGGGGTCGGTAGCAGGCGGCAACAGTGAGAGACTTATTTCTGGAGGGAGTAATTTTCAAAATTAGTAGTTCGAACTGTTTGGGTATGGACCTGGAAAGTATGACATTACTTTGCAGGCTATCTCTGCAGTAGACTGCAACTCCTCCCCCTTTGGCAGATCTATCTTGACGGAAGATGTTATAGTCGGGTATGGAAATCTCTGAATTTTTGGTGGCCTTCCTGAGCCAGGATTCAGACACAGCAAGGACATCAGGGTTAGCAGAGTGTGCTAGAGCAGTGAGTAAAACAAACTTAGGGAGGAAGCTTCTGATGTTGACATGCATGAAACCAAGGCTTTTACGATCACAGAAGTCAACAAATGAGGGTGCCTGGGGACATGCAGGGCCTGGGTTTACCTCCACATCACCCGCGGAACAGAGAAGGAGTAGTATGAGGGTGCGGCTAAAGGCTATCAAAACTGGTCGCCTAGAGCGTTGGGGACAGAGAATAAGAGGAGCAGGTTTCTGGGCATGGTAGAATATATTCAGGGCATAATGCGCAGACAGGGGTATGGTGGGGTGCGGGTACAGCGGAGGTAAGCCCAGGCACTGGGTGATGATGAGAGAGGTTGTATCTCTGGACATGCTGGTTGTAATGGGTGAGGTCACCGCATGTGTGGGAGGTGGGACAAAGGAGGTATCAGGGGTATGAAGAGTAGAACTAGGGGCTCCATTGTGAACTAAAACAATGATAACTAACCTGAGCAACAGTATACAAGGCATATTGACATTTGAGAGAGACATACAGCGAGGCATACAGTAATCACAGGTGTTGAATTGGGAAAGCTAGCTAAAACAGTAGGTGAGACAACAGCTAATCAGCTAGCAAAATGGTGTTGACTAGGCAACGGGGCCGACAGATAAAACATAAACAAGCAGAATGGAGTACCGTGATTAATGGACAGTCCAGCGTGCATCAGCTATGTAGCCAAGAGATCAGTGTCCAGGGGGCAGCGGTGGATGGGGCAGGGGAGCTGGACTGGCGAGTGTTATCCAGGTTGAAAAAAAGTTAACAATGACTAAATAGCTTGTAGCTAGTTAGCTGGTTGGCTTCTGGAGGTTCTTGAGTGTGTTCTAAAAATTAAAAATAATAGCGATTCCGTGTCACATTGGGTGAGGCAGGTTTCCGGAAAGGTATAAACAGATTAAAAATCAAAAAGAGATAGAAAGTGAGTATGGGTCCGGTGCGTGTTTGGGACGCGGCGATTCAGACGGTTAGCAGGCCTGTGCTAACAAGCTAACAGTTCGTAGGCCCGGGCTAAACAAGGTAGCAGTTAGCGGACCGGGGCTAGACAAGCTAGCAGTTAGCAGGCCGAATTAGCAAGCAGGGAGATAGCGAGGGCTAGAGAGTTAGCCTTTGGGGGACGTCGCGATGGGGTGAGTCTGTTTATTCCTCTTCATGCGGTGACATCGATAGGCCGGTCGTGGGCCCGGGTATTGTAGCCCAGGAGTATGCTACGGTGGTAGTACAGGTGCGCTGGCCGGGCTAGCTTCACGCTAAGTGGGTGGAAGCGCTAGCCAGGAGTAATCATCCGGGGTTGCGGTTTAGCTAGATAGCTAGTTGTGAAGATCCAGCTGAATTTTTTTTTTTTTTTAATTAAAAAGTCCTAGTCGATTAATCAATAATATAATAATACTCTTAGCAAAAAATGTATCTTTAATTTTCAATATTTTGAAACTATGAAAATAGAAAGGTTCAGGACTTTTGTGAAACAGAACAGTTACATTTTATGGCAAATAGAAACGGGATGGTGTTCAGAGATAGATGGGAATGGTTGAGTGGAGCTGAAGGGTGAGACTAAAAATAGCAAGATAACTAGACAACTACTGTCAATTATACTGTGTCCATAAAATGTATGTACTGTAGGTTCAGAACTTTTGTGAATCAGCACAGATGGAAAATCTAAGGCAAATAGAAATCAAAACTGGATGGCCTTCATAAATAGATCGTTTTAGACGAGGGAGGACAATTTGTTTTTCATGAGGCTGGCCTTATTTCTATTTCAGCATATTTGGATGACTGTCATTCATATTCCATTCACCCATTTCTATAACGACACTGGCGACACTGGCGAGAACCAGACGTAGACACAAGGGAAGACTTCATAACCAGATCAGAGTCCAAAACGGTACTGGGCGGCAGGCAGGCTCGAGGTCAGGGGCAGGCAGAAAGGTCAGGGAGGTGGGCACAGAGTCAGAACAGGCAAGGGTCATAGACTGGGGAAACCAGGAGCTAGGAGAAAACTGCTGGTTGACTTGGCAAACAAGACCAACTGGCACAGACAGACAGAAAACACAGGTATAAATACACAGGGGATAATGGGGAAGATGGGTGACACCTGGAAGGGGGTGGAGACAAGCACAAGCACAAGGACAGGTGAAACAGATCAGGGTGTGACAATTTCAATGTAACAGTGACAGGTTTAGGCTACTACATGATACACAAATTGTCCTTTTACCCATCATGAGGTTGCTACAACCTAGCCTATGAAGGAAGATTTACAATGTAGGTGCACACAGGTCGAGAGACACATTTGAGGTGACAAACAGTGACAGATGGACAGACAGTGACATTTAATACCACCTTGCACACTCTTGCCTGCATTTAGCTAATATAGTATGAAATAATTAGTCTAACAGTTGCAAATAAGTTTCTATTGGACAAATTCAAGTATGTTTATCCCTGTTTTGTTCTGTTTGCTTTTTCAACAGAATCGGAAGAATGAATACCCCCATGATTATGCGTAAACACACAGCCATGTTGTATTCCCGCTCACATCCATGCACAACACATCAGCTGTAAGTGAACAAGGTCGACTAAACCTTTCCAAGCCAAACTGCTACACACAGCCTACATTGCATCGTTGTCACCATATTAGCTAAAGTAACGTCATAGTCAGCATAACCAAAACATTAGTACACCTGCTACAATCATGCAGTAAAGTTACAGTATACAGTCAGTGAGCAGTTACACCGGCGGGCCCCAGTGGCAATAAATTAGCAAAATCAAAATCTTACCTTGACTTGGAAGAGTTCCAGTGTTGTGTTGGATAGTCATAGCCAGCTAGCTAACATAGCATCCCTCTGTTTGAGCTGGGTGTTTTAGTAGACTAAACTAACCAGCTGCATTTTCTAGCGAAGTAAGTGAAACGGAGAAAAATGACATTCTCTCTATATACACTACCGTTCAAAAGTTTGGGGTCACATAGAAATGTCCTTGTTTTCCATGAAAACATACATGAAACTCGTTGCAAAATGAATAGGACATATAGTCAAGACGTCGACAAGGTTATAAATAATGATTTTTAATTGAAATAATAATTTTGTCCTTCAAACTTTGCTTTTGTCAAAAAATCCTCCATTTGCGGCAATTACAGCCTTACAGACCTTTGGCATTCTAGTTGTTCATTTGTTGAGGTAATCTGGTAATCTGAAGAGAGATCCGGTGACTGTGCTGGCCACTCTATTATAGACAGAATACCAGCTGACTGCTTTTTCCCTAAATAATTATTTCGTAGTCCTTTGTGTCATTATCCTGTTGTAGATGGAAATTGGCTCCAATTAAGCGCTGTCCACAGGGCATTGAGAATGGAGTGATAGCTTTCCTTCTTCAAGATCCCTTTCACCCTTTACAAATCTCCCACTTTACCACCACCAAAGCACCCCTAAACCATCACATTGCCTCCACTATGCTTGACAGATGGTGTCAAGCACTCCTCCAGCATCTTTTAATTGTTTCTGCATCTCATGAATGTTTGTGATCCCAACACCTCAAACTTAGATTCGGCTGTCCATAACACTTTTTTCCAATCTTCCTCTGTACAGTGGCTGTGTTCTTTTGCCCATCTTAATCTTTTCTTTTTATTGGCCAGTCTGAGATATGGCTTTTACTTTGCAACTCTGCCTAGCTGGCCAGCATCCTGGAGTCGCCTCTTCACTGTTGACATTGAGACTGCTGTTGTACAGGTACTATTTAATGAAGCTGCTAGTTGAGGACTTGTGAGGCGTCTGTTTCTCAAACTAGACACTCTAATGTACTTGTCCTCTTGCTCAGTTGTGAACTGCGGCCTCCCACTCCTCTTTCTATTCTGGTTAGAGGCAGTTTACGCTGTTCTGTGAAGGGAGTAGTACACAGCATTGTATGAGATCTTCAGTTTCTTGGCAATTTCTCGCATGGAATAGCCTTCATTTCTCAGAACAAGAACAGATTGACGAGTTTCAGAAGAAATGATTTGTTTCTGGCCATTTTGAGTCTGTAATCGAACCCACAAATGCTGATGCTCCAGATACTCAACTAATCTAAAGAAGATTTTATTGCTTCTTTAATCAGAACAACAGTTTTCAGCTGTGCTAACATAATTGCAAAGGGGTTTTCTAATGATCGATTAGCCTTTTAAATTGATAAACTTGGATTAGCTAACACAACATGCCATTGGAACACAGGAGTGATATTTGCTGATAATGGGCCTCTGTACACCTATGTAGATATTCCATTAAAAATCTGCCGTTTACAGCTACAATAGCCATTTACAATATGAACAATGTCTACACTGTATTTCTGATCAATTTTATGTTATTTTAATGGATTAAAAATGTGCTTTTCTTTCAAAAACAAGGACATTTCTAAGTGACCCCAAACTTTTGAATGGTCGTGTACATTTCTCTCTTGCTTCTCCTTCATTTTGGAAGAAATTAATTTGTTCAAAACTATTGTCTTTCTCTCTCTTTGAGTCAACTACTCGACACGTTATGCACCGCAGCGATCGCTAACTATAGTTTATGCTTTCAGTACTAAAATAATTATCTGATCCTTGGACAGCATATCAGTTCATGCTGCAAGAGTTCTGATAGATTGGAGGACATTCTCCCAGAAGTTGTCATAAGTACTGTGTAAGTCTATGGAAGGGGGTGAGAACCATAAGCCTCCTAGGTTTTGCATTGAAGTCAATGTACCCAGAGGGGGATGGAAGTTAGCTGTCCTCCGGCTACACCATGGTGCTACCCTACAGAATGCTGTTGAGGCTACTGTAGACCTTCTTTGCTAAATAGTGTGTTTTAATTCATTATTATTTGGTGACATAATTATATTTAGTATAGTTTTATCTAAAAAGTACAACTTTTAAATGTTTTACCATTTTTAAATGAAAATACCCTGGGGAGGATGGTCCTCCCCTTCCTCCTCTGAGGAGCCTCCACTGATGTAGGTAGAGTTAAAGTGACTATGCATAGATTGTAAACAGAGAGTTTAGTCTGGGTAGCCCATTGATTAGCTATTCAGGAGTCTTATGGCTTGGGGGTAGAAGCTGTTAAGAAGCCTTTTGGACCTGGACTTGACGCTCCGGTACCGCTTGTCATACGGTAGCAGAGGGAACAGTCTATGCCTAGGGTGGCTGGAGTCTTTGACAATTTTTAAGGCCTTCCTCTGACACCGCCTGGTGTAGAGGTCCTGGATGGCAGGAAGCTTGGCCCATGTGATGTACTGGGCCCTATGCACTACCCTCTGTAGTGCCTTGCGGTCGGAGGCCGAGCAGCTGCCATACCAGGTAGTGATGGAACCATGCTCTCAATGGTGCAGCTGTAGAACCTTTTGAGGATCTGAGGAACACATGCCAAATCTTTTCAGTCTCCTGAGGGGAAATAGGCTTGTCGTGCCCTCATCACAACTGTCTTGGTGTGTTTAGACCGTGATAGTTTGTTGGTGATGTGGACACCAAAGAACTTGAAGCTCTCAAGCCTTTCCACTACAGCCTCATCGATGAGAATGGGGGCATGCTCAGTCCTCCTTTTCCTGTAGTCCACAATCATCTCATTTGTCTTTATCAGGGTGAGGTCAGAGGTTGATGTCCTGGCGCCACACGGCCAGGTCTCTGACCGCCTCTCTTAAGACTGTCTCATTGTTGTTGGTGATCAAACCTACCACTGTTGTGTCATTGGCAAACTTGTTGATGGTTTTGGAGTCGTGCCTGGCTATGCAGTCATGAGTGAACAGGGAGTACAGGAGGGGACTGAGCACGCACCCCTGAGGGGCCACCGTGTTGAGGATCAGCGTGGAGGATGTGTTGTTACCTACACTTACCACCTGGTGGAGGCCCGTCAGGAAGTCCAGGATCCAGTTGCAGAGGAAGGTGTTATGTCCCAGGATCCTTAGCTTACTGATGAGCTTTGAAAGCACTATGGTGTTGAACGCTGTGCTGTAGTCAATGAATAGCATTCTCACATACTGTAGGTGTTCCTTTTGTCCAGTTGGGAAAGGATAGTGTTGAGTGCAATAAAGATTGCATCATCTGTGGATCTGTTTGGGTGGTATGCAAATTGGAGTCGGTCTAGGGTCTCTGGGATAATGGTGTTGATGTGAGCAATGACCAGCCTTTCAAAGAACTTCATGGCTACAGAGTGCTACAGGTCGGTAGTCATTTATGCAGGTTACCTTAGTGTTATTGGGCATAGGGGCTATGGTGGTATGCTTGAAACATGTTGGTATTACAGACTCAGTTGGTTGAAAAGGTCAGTGAAGACGCTTGCCAGTTGGACAGCGCATACTCGGAGTACACGTCCTGGTAATCCTTCTGGCCTTGCGGCCTTGTGAATGTTGATCTGTTTAAAGGTCTTACTCACATTGGCTTCGAAGAGAGTGATCACACAGTTGTCCGGAACAGCTGGTGCTCTCATTAATGTTTCAGTGTTACTTGCCTCGAAGCAAGCATAGAAGTAATTTAGCTTGTCTGGTAGGTTCGTGTCACTGGGCAGCTCACGGCTGTGCTTCCCTTTGTAGTCTGTAATAGTTTGCAAGCCCTGCCACATCCGACGAGCATTGGAGCCGGTGTAGTGTGATTCAATCTTAGTCTTGTATTGACCCTTTGCTTGTTTGATGGTTCTTCAGGGTATAGCGGGATTTCTTATAAGCCTCTGGGTTAGAGTCCCGGCTCCTTGAAAGCGGCACCTCTAGCGTTTAGCTCAGTGCGGATGTTGCCTGTAATCCATGGCTTCTGGTTGGTTTATATACGTACAGTAACTGTGGGGACGACGTCATTGATGCACTTATTGATGAAGCCAATGACTGATGTGGTGAACTCCTCGATGCCAATGGAAGAATCACAGAACATATTCCAGTCTGTGCTAGCAAAACAGTCCTGTAGCTTAGCATCTGCTTCATCTGACCACTTTTTTACTGACCGAGTCACTGGTGCTTCCTGCTTTAGTTTTTGCTTGTCAACAGGAATCAGGAGGATAGAATTATGGTCAGAGTAGCCAAATTGAGGGCGAGGGAGAGCTTTGTACATGTGTGTGGAATCAACGTGGTCTAGAGTTTTTTTCCCTCTGGTTGGACATTTAACATGCTGGTAGAGATCAGGAAAAACGGATTTCAGTTTCCCTGTATTAAAGTCCCCGGCCACTAGGAGCGCCACCTCTGTCTGAGCGTCTTCTTGTTTGCTTGTTACCGTATACAGCTCATTGAGTGCATTTTTAGTGCCAGCATTGGTCTGCGGTGGTATATAGACAGCTACAAAAAATATACTTTAGATGTAAGCTCTCTTGGTAAATAGTGTGGTCTACAGCTTATAATGAGATACTCTTCCTCAGGCGAGCAAAACCTTGAGACTTTCTTAGATTTTGTGCACCAGCTGTTGTTTACAAATATGCATAGGCCGCCGCCGCCCCTTGTCTTACCAGAGGCCACTGTTCTATCCTGCCGAAAAAGCTTAAAACCCACCAGCTGTATGTTAATCATGTCGCCGTTCAGCCACGACTCAGTGAAACATAAGATATTACCGTTTTAAATGTACCATTGGTAGGATATACGTGCTCGTAGTTCATCTATTTTATTATCGATTGATTGTACGTTGGCTAATAGGATTGATGGTAAAGGTAGATTACCCTCTAGGTGACAGATCCTTACAAGGCACGCGGACCATTGTCCACAATGTCTCCGTCTTTTCCTCCTGCAAATGGCGGGGATGAAGGCCCTGTCAGGGGTCCAAAGTAAATCCTTCCCGTCCGACAGCGTGCGACTGCAACTGTGCTGATGGCAACAATTTATGCTTTTTTGCCAAAGTTTCTGACACCGGCCATATTCAACGGGTGTTGAGCGTTCGTATATTCATCAGTTATGCTGTGCTCTGACACATTCAGACCAGAGTGCTCTAAAATCAGAGTAAATAGCTAGAGCAAATTTACCAATCATAGTAACATTCTGTTGAAATGGTTACTTGCATAGTGGAGTCTTTTGTTAAGACATTTAGTTAGCTAGCTAGGTAAACAATTAACCATAAACCCAACTCATGATGTTACTAGCCTGCATGAATCTGCAGGTAGCTAATCATCTGGTTCAATGTTAGCAAATCAAATCAAATTGTATTTTTCACATACACATGGTTAGCAGATGTTAATGCGAGTGTAGGTAAATGCTTGTGTTTCTAGTTCCAACCATGCAGTAATATCTAACAAGGCATCTAACAATTTCACAACAACTACCTTATACACACAAGTGAATTAATAAGAATATGTACATAAAAATACATGGATGAGTGATGGCCAAACGGCATTGTCAAGATGCAGTAGATGGTATAGAGTACAGTATATACATACGAGATGAGTAATGTAGGATATGTAAACATGATATAAAGTGTCATTGTTTAAAAGTGGCTAGTGATACATTTATTTTTATTTTAATTATTAAAGTGGCTAGAGTTGAGTCAGTATGTTGGCAGCAGCCACTCAATGTTAGTGATGGCTGTTTAACAGTCTGATGGCCTTGAGATAGAGGCTGTTTTTCAGTCTCTCAGGCCCCGCTTTGGTGCACCTGTACTGACCTCGCCTTCTGGATGATAGCGGGGTGAACAGGCAGTGGCTCGGGTGGTTGTTGTCCTTGATGATCTTTTTGGCCTTCCTGTGACATCGGGTGGTGTGGGTGTCCTGGAGGGCAGGTAGTTTGCCCCTGGTGATGCGTTGTGCAGGCCTCACTACCCTCTGGAGAGCCTTACGGTTGTGGAAGGAGCAGTAGCCGTACCAGGCGGTGATACAGCCCGACCGGATGCTCTCGATTGTGCATCTGTAAAAGTTTGTGAGTGTTTATGGTGCCAAGCCAAATTTCTTCAGCCCCTGAGGTTGAAGAAGCGCTGTTGCGCCTTCTTCACCATGCTGGATGTGTGGGTGAACCATTTCAGTTTGTCCGTGATGCGTACGTTGACAAACTTAAAATTTTCCACCTTCTCCATTACTGTCCCGTCGATGTGGATAGGGGGTTGCTCCCTCTGCTGTTTCCTGAAGTCCACGATCATCTCCTTTGTTTTGTTGACATTGAGTGTGAGGTTATTTTCCTGACACCACACTCCGAGGGCTCTCACCTCCTCCCTGTAGGCCGTCTGGTCGTTGTTGGTAATCAAGCCTACCACTGTAGTGTCGTCTGCAAACTTGATGATTGAGTTGGAGGCGTGCATGGCCACACAGTCATGGGTGAACAGGGAGTACGGGAGAGGGCTGAGAACGCACCCTTGTGGGTCCCCAGTGTTGAGGATCAGCGGGGTGGAGATGTTGTTTCCTACCCTCACCACCTGGGGGTGGCCCGTCAGGAAGTCCAGGACCCAGTTGCACAGAGCGGGGTCGAGACCCAGGGACGAATTTGAAGTGTACTATGGTGTTAAATGCTGATCTGTTGTCGTTGAAAAGTATTCTTACATAGGTATTCCTGTTGTCCAGATAGGTTAGGGCAGTGTACAGTGTGATTGCGATTGCGTTGTCTGTGGACCTATTGGGGCGGTAAGCAGATTGGAGTGGGTCTAGGGTGTCAGGTAGGATGGAGGTGATATGGTCCTTGACTTGTCTCTCAAAGCACTTCATGATGATGGTTAGCTAGCTAACATTAGGCTATAACTAGCAAAGTAAATGGCTCTGAGATACGAATAATATTACTACACAGATCATACACGTAACGTTAGCTAGCTGACCTAACAACAGCAGTCAAGCACCCAACTTATTGGCTAACGTTGGCTAGCTACTTCCAGACACAAATGAGAGAACAGCTCACTGACCCTTTTACTCGCCCTATTGAAATGGACACTTGCATAGTGGAGTATTTTGATAAGAGATGTAGCTAGCTAGCTAAAAAATTAACCATAATACCAACTCATGATGTTACTACCCTACATGAATCAGCATTTAGCTTACCAACCAGGTTCAACGTTAGCTAGCTAACATTAGGCTATAACTAGCAAAGCAAATGACTCTGAGATATGAATAATATTACTACACAGATCATACACGTAATGTTAGCTAGCTAGCGAACAGTACACTTTAACTTGAAATGAAAACAACTTTCTGGCAAAATTAGAAACGTGTAATATCTGAAAATGTAGCTTGCTAGACTGTCTTACTCGTTCGTATACATTGAACGCATCTCCCTGTCACAAATACCATGGTTAACCTTGCTTAGTTTGAAGATGTAATCCGGAGACAGGTGTTTTATCCATCTCCTTAGCTATCATACTCTAATTCCACTTGATTTCAAAACTTGGTCCTCCAAAAAGTGGAGAGCAACACTTCTAGTTCTACTACGTGATATATATTTTTTAAAACCCATTAGACAGGATTACCTACACATACTGACCAGCTTAAATAGACAGAAGCGAGCTACATGGCAGACCAATCCGATCTCGTCTCTCAGCATGTCCAGCCCACTCATTATCTCAGCCAATCATTGCTAGCGGGAAGGTTGCTGACTTTTTCTCTGGTTAAACCAACAGGGCTCTTAATTCAACAATTGTATTCATATTTGCAGATGACTTACAAGTTTTTTATTAAGGAACATGAAAGTTCACATGTTCCAGAAGGCATTTCTGCCAAAAAAAACGCATATTGATAACACAAAAAGTTTACTTTCAAATGCCGCTCCTGTGAAGGTTCCTGAAACGAGTCACATTTGTTTTGTTTAAATGTGTGTTTATTAGTGTGCATGTGAGTGTGTGAGAGTTTGGCTATGTGGAGGAGATTACTGAATAGTTTGGTTCATCAGGCTGACCCCAGGCTTTGCTTGAAGTTATTGAGGGATGAAGATGATTGGCGTACATTAATGTCATAAATAGACAAGATATTGAGTTTCTTAAACAAAGGTGCAGATGGAAGGAGGTAATTAGAGGAGGTGACTAGTCTTGCAAATGCATTTTGTATGAAGAGTCATTTGTGTATGTTGGAGGAATATGTACTGGCCCAGACAATATTACAGTAAATGAGATATGGGTAAATGAAACTATGGTATAGAGTTAGGAAGCAGGCCTGATTAACCAAACCACTAATATTTCTGATGATACCAAAATATTTCAGCACTTTGCTGCAGACAAATTGAATATGATCTTTCCCGGATAACTTTTCATCAGTTAGAACTCAGAGGAATCTAGTGGATGTGACTTGTTCAATTTCATTCCCACCAATTGAGATTCTGGCTCTGTTTACAATATTTCTTATTCTTATTTGTGAATACAAGAAAGTAAAAAAAAAAAAAAAAAACATTTAATGGAAATTTGTTTATCTGGAACATTCAGAAAATGTGGCCATGCCTGAGTTGGCTTCATTAATTAGTGAATCAAAAGTTTTGTGTGATAAAATCAAATTGGTATCATCAGCAAAGAGAACGGGAAGTATGGTAGAAGCAAGTGTAACAGTATAACTTTAGACCGTCCCCTCGCCCATACCCGGGCGCGAACCAGGGACCCTCTGCACACATCAACAACAGTCACCCACGAAGCATCGTTACCCATCGCTCCACAGAGCAAGGGGAACTACTACTTCAAGGTCTCAGAGCAAGTGACGTCACCGATTGAAACGCTATTTAGCACGCACCACCACTAACTAAGCTAGCTGTTTCACATCCGTTACACAAGGTCATTGATATAGATTAGGAATTACAAAGGTTCAATTATCGAACCATGTGGCACGCCACAGTATATCTTGGCCCTGATAAATGCACAGCCATTTGCATAAACAAATAGTTCTCTATCATAAACATAACTATATAACCAATTATATGTATAATCACGAAAGCCATAATTCAATTTAGAAAGTAATATTTCATGATCAAGAGTGTATTCATTGTTCTTAAGGGCTGTGCAGATTTTATCTGCAAGTTACAAAAGAGACATACAGTATACAGTGGGGCAAAAAAGTATTTAGTCAGCCACCAATCGTGCAAGTTCTCCCACTTAAAAAGATGAGAGAGGCCTGTATATTTTCATCATAGGTACACTTCAACTATGACGGACAAAATGAGAAAAAAATTCCAGAAAATCACATTGTAGGATTTATAATGAATTTATTTACAAATGATGGTGTAAAATAAGTATTTGGTCACCTACAAACAAGCAAGATTTATGGCTCTCACAGACCTGTAACTTCTTCTTTAAGAGGCTCCTCTGTCCTCCACTCGTTACCTGCATTAATGGCACCTGTTTGAACTTGTTATCAGTATAAAGGACACCTGTCCATAACCTCAAACAGTTACACTCCTAACAGAATACAGAATTGAAAGATGTGAGAAAAGTCTGGTTAGCAGACTCCACATCGACCTGATTAAAAAAATGTTCCCATAAATATTATCAATCAACATCTTAAAGCGCTCACAATTACTTTTGTTAAATATTCTACGTGTAATGCTACTAATCAATCCCTCTGTTAATTTCCAGCTTTCAAAGAGAAGTGGAAAATTGGAAAAGGGTCAGAAATGTCAGTATAAAGTATAACTGTATTAGCCACATTATTCAAATAATTTGTACAAATATTATCAATAAGGGTGACAGATTAACTGGTCACTCTTGTGGTCTTATAGATGAGAGGAAACAGATGTCAGTGAGCGTTTTTCACTTTTAAATAAGTTTAAGTAGTAATCACCCAATAGAAAACTATTGTTATCTTCATTATTCAGCCAATCCAAGGTTGATGCAATGATATCAATTAAACTACCAATGTCAGAATCGGGTGGCCGATAGATGCATCCAATTACCACTTTTTTTATCACCCAACAATGATCAGGAGGGAATTCCCATGAAAATAAGTTCAACAACAATGTTATCAGATGTAAGTGCGTGATCTTCTCTTACAAAGAATCAAAAATGTTTATGAACAAAAATCTATAAACCTCCTCTTCCAGCTCTTGATGTTCTACAGTGGTGAACAGGTTCAGAACTTTTGTGAAACATCACAGCCCAGTGGGAAAATATATATCAGCTCGAAATCAGAGATAGATGGGAGGGATTGAGAGTAGCTGAAGGCTGGGATTCAAAAATAAAAAAATTTAAAAAACAAAGCTAACTAATGTAAAATATACTGTCCGTCAAATGTATGTAGCATGTGTTAGCTGGAAGTGGAAGCCTAAGTATTGTTGTCCAAATGTTTACTCCAATTAGTGGGTGGTACGGTTAGGGGAAAATAATAAAGACAGAAAAAATGTTTACATTTTTTTTGTATATATATTTAAAATAATATACAGTGTATTCAGAAAGTATTCAGACCCCTTGACTTTTTCCACATTTTGTTACGTTACAGCCTTATTCTAAAATTTATTAAACTGTTTTTTACCCTCATTAATTACCCACACACAATACCCCATAACGACAAAGCAAAAACAGGTTTTTAGACATTTTTGCAAATGTATATATTACATTTACATAAGTATTCAGACCCTTTAATCAGTACTTTGTTGAAGCACCTTTGGCAGTGATTACACACTCGAGTCTTCTTGGGTATGACGCTACAAGCTTGACACACCTGTATTTGGGGAGTTTCTACCATTCTTCTCTGCAGATCCTCTCAAGCTTTGCCAGGTTGGATGGGGAGCGTTGCGGCGCAGCTATTTTGGTATTTGGTATTTTATTAGGATCCCCATTAGCTGTTGCAAAAGCAGCAGCTACTCTTACTGGGGTCCACACAAAACATGAAACATTACATAATACAGAACATTAATAGACAAGAACAGCTCAAGAACAGAACTACATTTTGTGTTAAGTGTACATGTAGCATACATTTTTTTTCAAGTCTACATATCAATGCATACACACAAACTATCTAGGTCAAATAGGGGAGAGGCGTTTTGCCTTGAGGTGTTGCTTTTATCTTTTTTTTTAAAGCAGGTTTGCTATTTATTTGAGCAATATGAGATGGAAGGAATTTCCATGCATTATGGGCTCTATATAGTACTGTAATTTCTTGAATTTGTTCTGGATTTGGGGACTGTGAAAAGACCCCTGGTGGCATGCCTGGTGGGGTAAGTGTGTGTGTCAGAGCTGTGTGTAAGTTACTTATGCAAACAATTTGGGATTTCCAACACATTAATGTTTCTTATAAAAAGAAGTGATGCAGTCAGTCTCTCCTAAACTCTTAGCCAAGAGAGAATGGCATGCATAGTATTTATATCAGCCCTCTGATTACAGTGAAGAGCAAAAAGTGTGGCTCTGTTCTGGGCCAGCTGCGTTGTTATCATTTCCTGTCTAAGTTTGCCCACTTTGCCAATGAAGTAATCATTGAAATAATTGGCAACGTCAAATGGTTTTGTGATGAATAAGCCATCTGATTCGATGAAAGGTGTAGTTAAATTTGTCTTTCTTCCCATCATTTCAAAGTTCAATGTTTTATATCATTGATCTTGGCTTCATAATACAGTTTCTTCTTATTTTTGTTGAGTTTAGTCACATCATTTCTTAATTTCCAGTAAGTCAGCCAGTCAAATGTGCAGCTAGACTTATTAGCCACGCCTTTACCACATCCATTTCAACAATACAGTCTTTCAATTCCTCATCAATCCATGGAGGCTTAACAGTTCTAACAGTCAGTTACTTAACAGGTGCATGTTTATTAATCATTGGAAAAAGCTATTTAATTTTAAGGTCTCTCCAGAGATGTTGGATCGGGTTCAAGTCCGGGCTATGGCTTGGCCACTCAATGACATTCCTAAACTTGTCCCGTAGCCAATCCTGCGTTGTCTTGGCTGTGGGCTTAGGGTCGTTGTCCTGTTGGAAGGTGAACCTTTGTCCCAGTCTGAGGTCCTGAGGGCTCTGGAGCAGGTTTTCACCAAGGATCTCTGTACTTTGCTCTGTTCATCTTTGCCTTGATCCTGACTAGTCTCCCAGTCCCTGCCATTGAAAAACATCCACACAGCATGATGCGGCCACAACCATGCTTCAAAGTAGGGATGGTGCCAGGTTTCCTTCAGACATGACGCTTGGCATTCAGGCCAAAGAGTTCAATCTTGGTTTCATCAGACCAGAGAATCTTGTTTCTCATGGTGTCATGACTGCCCTGTGAGGATTCAAATGGGTGAGATCAGCTTGGCAATGTATGACAATAACCAGACACTCTCTCTCCAACAGAGGGGAGGAGGAGGGAGCTGGTGGGGGGATTGACAGCTCACACTCTGTCATAAATTAAAGGAGAGGAGATTCAGAGAAGTCCCTCTCCAAATTAACACAGGAATATTCTTTTGGTTCCAGAGACTTTTCCCGCCAAAATTCGAACACATTCTAAAGCGAATACTGGAAAAATACTCCTAACAGAGAATGTGGGGAATGGTCAGAAATGAGCTAAATAATAATAATGTCATATGGGTTATTATTTTGTGATGTCATTAAAAGTGTTTTAAAGGAAATACTCTAACTTGAAAAGTATATACACTACATATACTAAGTCTCCATCCTTAATGTTGTATGTGAAATATGAAAAATTATGAGAGTAAATTTGTTAAGATAGGAATGTGGTTTTAGTAGTCATAAGAGAGAATATGTGTCCTATAAATGTTGCACAATAAGTAGCCATGCCCCGAGTGAGGTCAGCCTGATGGAACCGTCCCTTTCGACCTGTGTGCATAAAAGGATTGGTAAAGAAATTAACATTCAGACCAGAACATTTTGCAACCAGGTTGCAGCTGCGCGTGTAAAGTGGTTTGAATCCTGAATATCAACATGAGAAGCTCCCCTCCCAGACAATCACTGGTAGACTGATTAGCTGTCCTAAGTCAAATATCTAGAAAAGCTCATTTAAGTTTAACCATTCTACTACTCTTCAAACCATCCTATCCTACCAGTCATCTCAAATCACCGTATTCCACCACCCTCATCACCCAATGGGAACCATTGACACGGCTGGCTAGCCTATCTTCAAAGGAGCATTGTCCAGAGTGAACAACAGTTGAAGAGACAGGTCCAAACCCCATTCGGACAATCTGAGGCTTACAAGCGTGCCGCTGAAAGGCCCATCACCCTTCCTAAGGAGGGCTGGTTCCAACAGAGATCCACGGCAAACGAAGGCAAATGAATACATTCATGATTTGCTACTCCAAACGCGTGGCGGTTCGTGTGCAAAGTATATGATTACTGTGAGAATAGTTCATAAAGTGTATAAACGATAAGTGTCTCTTTTTCTCTCTCTCTCTCTCCTTCCCTCTCCATCATATTGTGTCAGTCTGCTAGGGACATTTTCTCATGTATTAAGTGTATGTTTAACCTGTATTATCATTTAGTGAGCTAGTAAATAAATAATTAAACCAATTTGTGTAGTACTGAATTATAAGTAAGGCTGGGGTCGTTGCATATGCAAGAAGTTACAACTGTTCAGAATGAAGATATGATACGAGGTCATGATTAATACATTGACTGTTTTATGGATGTGATGCAATGCCTTGCAAAAGCATTTTTCCTATTTTGTTCAATTACAACCTGTAATTTGAACAGCATTTTATTTGGATTTCATATAATTGACATACACTAAAAAGTCCAAATTGGTGAAATGAAATTTAAAAAATAACTTGTTAAAAAATGTCTGAAAAAAAATTAATGGAAAAGCCCCTAAATAAGATCTAGTGCAACTAATTACCTTCAGAAGTCACATAATTAGCTAAATAATGTCTACCTGTGTGCAATCTAAGTGTCACATGATCTGTCACATGATCTCAGTATTATAAAAAATATCACTTTGAACTGCTCTTATTAAAAATAGAAAGGCCCCAACAAAGAGTCTGCAACACCATAAAGCAATGACAATGATAATGACACAAAAATTGATATTTTGGGCCATAAAGAAAAATGCTATGTCTGGCGCAAATCCAACACCTCTCATCACCCTGAGAACACCATCCCCACAGTAAAGCATGGTGGTGGCAGCATCATGTGTGGGGATGTTTATCATTGGCAGGGACTGGGAACCTGGACAGAATTGAAGGAATGATGGATGGCGCTAAATACAAGGATATTCTTGAGGGAAACCTGTTTCAGTCATCCAGAGATTTGAGACTGGGATGGAGGTTCACCTTCCAGCAGGACAATGACCCTAAGCATACTGCTAAAGCAACAATTTAGTGGTTTAAGGGGAAACATTTAAATGTCTTGGAATGGCCTAGTCAAAGCCCAGACATCAATCCAATTGAGAATCTGTGGTATGACTTAAAGATTGCTGTATACCTGTGGAACTCATCCAAATTGAAGGAGCTGGAGCAGTTTTTCCTTGAAGAATGGGCAAAAAATCCAGTGGCTAGATGTGCCAATCTTATAGAGACATACCTCAAGAGACTTTCAGCTGTAATTGCTGCAAAAGGTGGCTCAACAAAGTATTAACGTTGGGGGGTGAATAGTTATGCACGCTCAAGTTCTGTTTTTTCGTATTATTTCTTGTTTGTCTCACAATAGAAAATGTTTTGCATCTTCAAATTGCTAGGCATGTTGTGTAAATCAAATGATACAAACCCCCCAAAAATCTATTTTAATTCCAGGTTGTAAGGCAACAAAATAGGAAAAATTCCAAGGGGGTGAATACCTTAAGAGTTTAATTCGGGAGATGGTAACTCTTTAAACAACCGCTCTCGTGGTGCCCCAAATTCCTAATGAGTTAATTGTTACATGATTAATTGAACTGAGTAACAGTTAAACATAGTTAGTTGATTCAATAAATAACAGTCATCAAGTTAATGAAAGCAAAGTCACAACAATGGTCTGAGAGTCTTTAGGTGCCCTTTGGCAAACTCCAAGCAGGCTTTCATGTGCCTTTTACTGAGGAGTGGCTTCCTTCTGGCCACTCTACCATAAAGGCCTTGTTGGTGGAGTGCTGCAGAGATGGTTGTCCTTCTGCAAGGTTCTCCCATCTCTGCAGAGGAACTCTAGAGCTCTGCCAGAGTAACCATCGGGTGCTTGGTCACCTCCCTGACCAAGGCCCTTCTCCCCCAATTGCTTAGTTTGGCCAGTCGGCCAGCTCTAGGAAGAGTCTTGGTGGTTCCAAACTTCTTCCATTTAAGAATGATGGAGGCCACTGTGTTCTTGGGGACCTTCAATGCTGCAGAATGTTTTTGGTACCCTTCCCCAGATCTGTGCCTCGACACAATTCTGTCACGGAGCTCTAGGGACAATTCCTTCGATATCATGGCTTGGTTTTTGCTCTGACATGTGCTGTCAACTGTGGAACCTTATACAGACAGGTGTGCCTTTCCAAATCATGTCCAATCAATTGAATTTACCACAGGTGGACTCCAATCAAGTTGTAGAAACATCTCAAGGATGATTAATGGGAACAGGATGTACCTGAGCTCAATTTTGAGTCTCGTAGCAACGAGTCTGATTACTTATGTAAATACTTTTTTTGCAACCATTTCTAAAAACCTGTTTTCATTTTGTCATTATGGGGTATTGTGTGTAGATTGCTGAGGAAAATGTTTTATTTAATCAATTTTAGAATAAGGCTGTAACGTAACAAAATGTGGAAAAAGTCAAGGGGCCTGAATACTTTCCGAAGTTACTGTATATATTTACTAATAAAAAATATATGTGGGATTGGAAATTATGCAGATATTTACATTGACAGAAGCCACAATCTATGCAATATTAGAGCTGATCTATCCCCTAAAACAGAATGAAAAATAAAAAATGTAGAATGCTTGCCAAATTACACCCTATCTACTATTCAGTATTTAGGTCTCTGGTCAAAATTTGTGCACTATATAAGGAATAGGGTGTCATATGGGACGTAGAGTGATCTCCTCTGGTGAACACATGTTACTGTCGTGACCAAATTACCACAGAGTCGTGCTGTGAGTCAGGAGAGAACACTCATCATAGTCATGCAGTAGCTGACTGTAAAAGGTTAGGACTGAAGCACCACAAAAAAAATTAACAAAACCCTTCCTTTTCTCTGGTCCACTGCACAGCTCTTTTCCTGCGTCACACGTCACACTCTAATTCCAGTGTCTCCTTCATGGTTTCTGTTGGCCCATGGCCAGGGGTGGGTGAGAGAGAGAGAGAGAGAGAGAGAGAGAGACAGAGAGACAGAGAGAGGGTGAGAGGTAGAAAGACAGAGCCAAAGAGACAGAGCCATAGAAAAAGGAAGAGCCAGACAGAGATAAAGAAAGAGAGAGCGAGAAAGAGAGAGCACTCCCCCATTCTCAGTAGCAGCAGAGTGAGTGACTGATAAAAGGCTTTTGTGGCTGTGAAGAGTGCAGGCCGCAGCATCAAACCCTGGCCTCCCAAAGGAATAGCATGTCGTTTTGAAACGAGGCACAGAACCCTTCCTCTATGTCACATTACATTACACTCTAGACCTCAGCTCAACTCATCTTTTCAATGGAACCATTTTGCTGCCTCGCCTGTCCGAGGTTTTGGGGTCATACTCATTATTCCTTAAATTTTGATGGAGTGTACTGTATAGTGAGGACATGCATGTTCTATGATTCTGAGAATATATAGTATGTAGTGTGAAACATTTGCATTAATATGGCTTTATGATGTGATTGGAATATTATAGAGAACTTTGCACTTCCCAATACAAAGATCAGATTTATAAATACACTTTCATGTAGAGTAGAATGTATGCTTAATGAAATTCTCTGTGGATTGGCAGCTACCCACAATATAAAAATGGTCAGGCACATATGGGCCATGCAGCTGCATCTACATAAAAGTCTTACTCTTAAAGGGATACTTCAGAATTTTGGCAATGATGCCCTTTATCGACTTCCCCAGAGTCAGATGAACTGGTGGATACAATTTTTATGTCTCTGTGTCCAGTATGAAGGAAGTTGGAGGTAGTTTCGCGAGCCAATGCTAACTAGCGTTAGCACAATGACTGGAAGTCTATTGGTATCTACTAGCATGCTTTAAATGTTGAAAACCAGTATGGGCCCTTGTGGTTTCCCGATTATTAGAATACTGATTATAATGTAAGTAATGGCTTTCTGCCAGTTGTCTATTTTGGTGCCCTGAGCCATAGCACAATGCAGCCTGATGGTCCATGGCCTTTCTCAATGCCACAATGTCTAATGGATTGGCTTGATTAATCAATAACATTAGTGATCCATATACGTACATAAAGTAGGCTGGGACAGCACATGCAAGACCTTCCACTTTATAGGAGTATTCAACCTTTCCAGCTGCGTTGTCAGATATGTTTGGTTCAAGAGAAAACATTGGCTTGAAGAGCTGATAGTTCAGAGGAACATCAACTATAAGGATAATTATGACTAGACAGAGACAGCATATAGGAGCTGATAAACGTTACTTTTTTCTCTGCAAGCACCATCTCAAACATTTCTCTGATGGAAAAGAATTTATACACTCTTAGAAAAAAAGGTGCTATCTAAAACCTAAAAGGATTCTTCGACTGTCCCATAGGAAAACCCTCTGACGAACCATTTTTGGTTCCATGTAGAACCCTTTTGGTTCCAGCTAGGACAATTTTGGGTTCCACAGAGGGTTCTACACGGAACCAAAAAGGGTTCTACCTGGACCCAAAAAGGGTTCTTCCTGGAACCAAAAAGGGTTCTCCTATGGGGACAGCTGAAGAACCCTTTTGGAACAGCTGAAGAACCCTTTTAGTGTAGGCACTTGTCAGACATCACTAATTAGTAAATGAATCATCAACATACATTTTCCAAACTTAAAATACAGTACGTGTTGTGCTTGGGTGTGGACAGCATTCGTGTACACAAGTTTGTGTCCCTGGGAAGTTGGGAGCTGTCACTCAACTTCCTATTCTAGTGGTGAAATAAGTGCACCCCTCCTCACCGACTGATTGTGATATTTGACTAAGCCACTATTTTCACAAAAACAGTCAATGTACAACAAAGCGTGTCTTCCAAGGCCATCCAGTATGCCATTCAGTTAGCGTCTTATCCAACGTTCATTCATCTTCAGGGACGTGAGTCAACAAACACGTTCTCATCCTTCCGTCTCCTCTAAACATTTAGTATATGATAGAGACATAACCCTGACTGCAGCTCCAGCGTCCTCTGTCCTGTCAATCAGCCACATAGCATTATCCTTTTTCCCTCTTCCCTTGACTCCCCTGCACTTTAATCATTTATTAATTTCCCCCGTGGTCCATTGGAATAGGCATCATGGTCTGCATTTAAAGAGCAGAGATCAGAGGAGTGGAGTGACACTAGCTCATATGAGAAAATAATAGGGAATGTGCTTTTTCTGGCATCTCCGTTGTAGCAATCAACTGAAAACTAACCCACACCAAAAATCATTAGTGTGTAGAAAGAAGTGTGCTAGTGTAAAGGTATTTACCATACAATCATAGAAATAGAATCCATGGATTGTAATTCTATGCATATAACCGTGGGAAGAAAGGTCAGTAAACATATTCAGGAAACACCAAAGAAGCAGACTCCTGAGCCAGCCTTTAAAACCCCTCTCCCACAGCATTACAGCTTTGCCCACTGTTCACTCCTATTATCAACATGACCCGTTGGGGTCTCCAGAAAATGCCATTTTCATTACAAGGGAAGTTGTCAATACATTAAGGATTAAGTGTTGACTGTTACCCTGTCTGACTCTCTCTTCAATTATCGGCTGCTGAATCTCACACATCAACAGCATAGGCAGGAGGCTGCATGTAACAGACCAACAGGCAGGAGGCTGAATATAACCCATCAACAGTAGGCGAAGGATGCACCGAGGGGATATGAGGTCAAATGACATGCACAAATATCCTTCAGGGAAGAGGAATTCTCATATACCTCCATGACCAGAGAAATGGCAGTGGAATTGCATCCTGACACATTAATCATCATTTTTGAGAATGTTTTATTCATGGTTTACTGTCCATGCTTGAGAATATTAAGCGAAAAGCCTGTGTATGTGCTGTTTTACATGCCGTTTTACATGAGACTCTCAACAGCGCTATTTTTCTGTCTTTCATGGAAAATACTGAACTTTGTGTGGGAAATTCAAAGCAAATTGCCTCTCAGTAACGATTTGCAATACAGGCCAATAATGTGCATATTGTTTGTCTAATACAGTATATTAAATCAGAAAAGCTGAGGTGTATGATTTCAGACATCTACAATATAACAATACTGTATATTCCACATAACCATTCATACAAAGATATAAAAATGGACTGATTGCAGAGTGCAGTTGTATAACACCTTGAAAATCTATTTGTTATGCTTGACTAACTGCTGCTGTGAACCTTTGTTAAGAATCTGTGTGAAAGTTTTATGTAAAAAAATTCATTAAAATAATTGTTGATCTTGTGTATGGGAAATGGCCACTCATAGTGTTGGTGCTGGCCTCCAATTATCCCAATGTAACAGCGAAGTGTTCTAGAGAGGAAGTGAAGCAGAAAGGTTACAGTCTGATGGGCAGGAGAACACTGCCTCTATCTGCTACAAGAGCCCTTTACAACACTCAAAGACACAATTAGCCTCAATGAGCCAAAGAGCCTCATCCCCATCCTCTAATTCAATTTATAACCAGCAAATATGATTGCTATGCTGATTTCAGAGAGAAAGATTCCCTGTTTGATTGTTTTCCTGTTGTAATGGAATCACAGTTGACGACCTGTACTGTCCTCCCCCCAGGCTCTATGGCTATCAACTGAGGTTACTTACTGCCTCTAGCCTGGTTCCAGATCTGTTTGTACTGTGTAGCTAAACATTTTTGGGACCAGGCTATCCTGCCACTGGCTCTGAATGACAAACACATTTTACATTGTCAGGTAAATGTTATCAATTGTGATGGATGTCACATTTCTTGAAGTGTTTTCAAATAGTATTTGAACCCAGGACTGGTAGTGAACACTTTCTGAAACAAGGGTTTGTGAGTACAATACCAGTTTGGAAAGAGGGCACAGGGCTGATCAGACAACCCGGTTGCGCCCCAAATGACACCCTATTCCCTATGAGCCGTGTTCAAAAGAAGTTCACTATAAAGTGAATAGTGTGCCATTCAGGGCTCAGCCACTATCTCCTACTATCTCTCTCACTGCCCGTGCCTGTAGAAGAAACTCATCAGAATATTTAATCACACAGGAAATTTCCATTTATCGTTTTTTCCGTAAGAGCACATCATATGATCACTACTGTTGAAATATCTTCAGGAGGTGCAGTTAGTTCTTCTACTCCAGGCTTGCATTACTGAATGCTACATACTGACTCCTACTAGTGATAGATTTGCATGTTCTGTACAGTACGTAGAAGTATACAGAAGTGTATTGAAACAAATCAATCTATTGCCAGCTAAAACAAATGGTTAGTTTATAGTTAGAACACTGCTGATAGGATAGAAAGGGCTGGATGTTTCGTTTTGGCTACGTCCCATATGACACCCTAATTCCTAGTGCAATATAAGGAATAGGGTGCCATTTGGGACTCGTGCTTTTCCTGTATTAGGTTGGGGCGTGATTAATTAAGATAAACAGATGTTAGGTGAAGCTGACAGAGTAATGTGTTTATGTTCCATCGTTCTAAACACGCACAAACACACACACACAAAAACAATGTTACCTTTCCATTTGTCACTGTGTGACTGCAAGAGTATTTAGATGATTTTAAAGGATGTGTTACGTCAACCTGAGTCTAGGATGGAAACTGTGCTCTGGTCCTGTTCCCACCCCTTGGTAAATTAACTTTTCATGTGGCCGACCGTTATTGATGACTCTAGCACTTCCTCCAGTCTGACTTCATTATAATATCTGTGTCCCAAATGGCACCCTCTTCCCTATATAGTGCACTAATTTGGACCGGTGCCCATTATAGTGCATGTAGGGAATAGGGTGCCATTTTGGGATGCAACATGCCTAGTACTGTATAAGCATGTCAGGAAGGCCATTTTAGTCATGCAAAAGTAGTCTAGTAAGGTTCTAGAGAAGACTGGATATGTTTCTCCTGCCAATGCATTGAATGATATACCTGGGCCTGTAGTCAGTCAAAACTGCTAAACTGTTTTTTTTATGGGGAAAAAATGGTTAATTAAATTCCTCTTGTGCCGTAAGTTGGGCATGTTTTAAAACATTATGCAGTTGGGTTTCTTTTTTTTCTCACAAGGTTGTCATTGTTTTATTACATAAAACCACACATACATTCTCAGAGCTCAAGAAAAACATTTTTTGTCGTATACAAAAAAAATAGATGTCAGGATAGGCTATTCTTAGTCCGGGACCCATACTCTTGGGAAAAAAAGTGCTACCTAGAACCTAAAAGTGCTCTTCGGCTGTCCCCATAGGAGAACTGTTTGAAGAACCCTTTAGGGTTCCATGTAGAACCCTGTTACATGGAATCCAAAAGGTTTCAACCTGGAACCAAAAAGGGTTCTCCATGGAACTTAAAAAGGTTCTCCTATGGGGACAACCAAAGAACCCTTTTGGAACTTTTTTCTAAGACTGCACCCAAGCTATCAAATACTAGCCCATCCTAAAATCCAGAATACAGCTCACACACATCTTGTTATTAAATGAATTATCATTGTCTATTCCAACCAACACCATGTTATTCTTAGTGGCATATCTTTCTATTGTAATATTCTACAGAATGGTGTTTTCTTCTCAAATATTATGCTGGTTCCATCCCAAATGGTAACCTATTCCTTGTAGCAACCCCTACTACTAGCCTTTCCATCCTCTCTTTCGTATCGTCTGAGATCCCCAAAGATTGGAAAGCTGCCGCGGTCATGCCCATCTTCAAAGGGGGAGACACTCTAGACCCAAACTGCTACAGACCTAAATCTATCCTACCCTGCCTTCCAAGTAAACAAACAGATCACAGACCATTTCGAATCCCACCGTACCTTCCGCTATGCAATCTGGTTTCAGAGCTGGACATGGGTGCACCTCAGCCACGCTCAAGGTCCTAAACGATATCATAACTGCCATCGATAAGAGACAATACTGTGCAGCTGTGTTCATCGACCTGGCAAAGGCTTTCGACTGTCAATCATCACATTCTTATCGGCAGACTCAATATCCTTGGTTTCTCAAATTACTGCCACAGGGTTCAATTCTCGGGCCGACTCTTTTCTCTGTGTACATCAATGATGTCGCTCTTGCTGCTGGTGATTCTCTGATCCACCTCTACACAGACGAAACCATTCTGTATACTTCTGTCCCTTCTTTGGACACTGTGTTAACTAACCTCCAGACGAGCTTCAATGCCATACAACTCTCCTTCCGTGGCATCCAACTGCTCTTAAATGCAAGTAAAACTAAATGCATGCTCTTCAACCAATCGCTGCCCGCACCTGCATACCCATCCAGCATCACCACTCTGGACGGTTCTGACTTGGAATATGTGGACAACTACAAATACCTAGGTGTCTGGTTAGACTGTAAACTCTTCTTCCAGACTCACATTAAGCATCTCCAATCCAAAATTAAATCTAGAATCGGCATGCTATTTCGCAACAAAGCATCCTTCACTCATGCTGCCAAACGTACCCTCGTAAAACTGACTATCCTGCCGATCCTTGACTTCGTCGATGTCATTTACAAAATAGCCTCCAACACTCTACTCAGCAAATTGGATGCAGTCTATCACATTGCCATCCATTTTGTCACCAAAGCCCCATATACCACCCAACACTGCGATCTGTATGCTCTCGTTGGCTGGCCCTCGCTTCATATTTGTTGCCAAACCCACTGGCTCCAGGTCATCTGTAAGTATTTGCAAGGTAAAGCCCTGCCTTATCTCAGCTCACTGGTCACCATAGCAGCACCCACCCGTAACACGCGTCAATTCTTATTGGCCGCCTTTCCTTCCAGTTCTCTGCTGCAATGACTGAAACTAATTGCAAAAATCACTGAAGCTGGAGACCCATATCTCCCTCACTAACTTTAAACACTAGCTCTCAGAGCAGCTCACAGATCACTGCACCTGTACATAGCCCATCTGTAAATAGCCCATCCAACTACCTCATCCCCATACTGTTATTTATTTGTTTGTCCTTTGCACCCCAGTATCTCTACTTGCACATTCATCTTCTGCAAATCTATCACTCCAGTGTTTAATTGCTAAATTGTAATTATTCCACCACTATGGCCTATTTTTTGCCTTACCTCCCTTATCTTACCTCATTTGCACACACTGTATATATACTTTTTTTCTCCATTGTTTTATTTACTGAATGTTTGTTTATTCCATGTGTAACTCTGTGTCTTGTTTGTGTCGCACTGCTTTGCTTTATCTTGGCCAGATCGCAGTTGTAAATGAGAACTTGTTCTCAACTAGCCTACCTGGTTAAATAAAGGTGGGAAAAAAATAATATATATATATATATATATATATATATATATATATATATATATATATATATATATATATATATATAGTGCCCTACCTGGTCTAAAGTATGTAGTATACTATATAAGGAGTCCTCTGGACCCTGATCTCTCTTTTGAAGAACGTATCAAGACTGTTTCAAGGACAGCTTTTTTCCATCTACGTATAATTGCAAAAATCAGAAACTTTCTGTCCAAAAATGATGCAGAAAAATGAATCCTTGCTTTTGTCACTTCTAGGTTAGACTACTGCAATGCTCTACTTTCCGGCTACCCGGATAAAGCACTAAATAAACTTCAGTTAGTGCTAAATATGGCTGATAGAATCCTGACTAGAACCAAAAAAATTGATCATATTACTCCAGTGCCAGCCTCCCTACACTGGCTTTTTTTCAAGGCAAGGGCTGATTTCAAGGTGTCACTGCTAACCTACAAAGCATTACATGGGCTTGCTCCTACCTATCTCTCTGATTTGGTCCTGCCGTACATACCTACACGTACGCTACGGTCACAAGACGCAGGCCTCCTAATTGTCCCTAGAATTTCTAAGCAATCAGCTGGAAGCAGGGCTTTCTCTTATAGAGCTCCATTTTTATGGAATGGTCTGCCTACCCATGTGAAAGACGCAAACTCGGTCTCAACCTTTAAGTCTTTACTGAAGACTCTTCTCTTCAGTGGGTCATATGATGGAGTGTAGTCTGGCCCAGTAGTGTGAAGGTGAACGGAAAGGCTCTGGAGCAACGAACCACCCTTGCTGTCTCTCCCTGTCCGGTTCCCCTCTTTCCACTGGGATTCTCTGCCTCTAACCCTATGACAGCAGCTGAGTCACTGGCTTACAGGGCTCTTTCATAACGTCCCTAGGAGGGGTGTGTCACTTGAGTGGGTTGAGTCACTGATGTGATCTTCCTGTCTGGGTTGACGCCCCCCCTTGGGTTGTGCCATGGCGGAGATCTTTGTGGGCTATACTCTGCCTTGTCTCAGGATGGTAAGTTGGTGGTTGAAGATATCCCTCTAGTGGTGTGGGGGCTGTGCTTTGGCAAAGTAGGTGGGGTTATATCCTTCCTGTTTGGCCCTGTCCGGGGGTGTCATCGGATGGGGCCACAGTGTCTCCTGACCCCTCCTGTCTCAGCCTCCAGTATTTATGCTGCAGTAGTTTATGTGTCGGGGGCTAGGGTCAGTTTGTTATATCTGGAATACTTCTCCTGTTCTATCCGGTGTCCTGTGTGAATTTAAGTATGCTCTCTCTAATTCTCTCTTTCTCTCTTTATTTCTCTCTCTGGGAGGACCTGAGCCCTAGGACCATGCCTCAGGACTACCTGACATGATGACTCCTTGCTGTTCCCAGTCCACCTGGCCATGCTGCTGCTCCAGTTTCAACTGTTCTGCCTGTGATTATTATTATTTGACCATGCAGGTCATTTATGAACATTTGAACATGTTATAATCTGTTATAATCTTCACCTGGCACAGCCAGAAGAGGACTGGCCACCCCACATAGCCTGGTTCCTCTCTAGGTTTCTTCCTAGGTTTTGGCCTTTCTAGGGAGGTTTTCCTAGCCACTGTGCTTCTACACCTGCATTGCTTGCTCTTTGGGGTTTTAGGCTGGGTTTCTGTACAGCACTTTGAGATATCAGCTGATGTACGAAGGGCTATATAAATACATTTGATTTGATTTTGATTTGATTTGAGTAGGGTGCCATTTGGGATGCAGACTCTGTGTTCTCTGTAGGAGTCTACCAGTTTGTTTTTATTCATCCATCCCTTTAAAGACAGGGAACAAAAGGAAACTGCTGCAATGAAAGGTACCCATGAAAAACTGAAAACCAATAAGGGGGAGAAAATATAGCTAGTAGACTATAGAGATTGTATCTCCATTCTCCATTTTCTTTATCTTTATGTTGCTGGAACACTGCTCCCTCAGATGGTCATTATGACAGATACCTACAAACAAACAAATTATCAAATGATAATAAGTACCAAGAAAGAAATAGGAGTGAGTATAAAATCAAATCAAATTGTATTGGTCACATACACAGATCTTAATGCAAGTGTAGCGAAATGCTTGTGCTTCTAGTTCCGACCATGCAGTAATATCTAACTGTCACGCCCTGACCTGAGTATTCTTTGTTTTCTTTATATATTTTGGTTAGGTCAGGGTGTGACATGGGTGATGTACTGTATGTGTTTTTGTACTGTCTAGGGATTTTGTAGGTTTATGCGGTTGTTTACCATCTAGGTGTTTGTGTATGTCTATGGTTGCCTAGATTGGTTCTCAATTAGAGGCAGCTGTTTATCGTTGTCTCTGATTGGGAACCATATTTAGGCAACCCTCTTCTTTGGGTATTTCGTGTGTTAATGTCTATGTGATGTTGCATGTTAGCACTCAGTTTTGATAGCGGTCGTTTTGTTTGTTTAGTGTACTTTGTGTTTTTCCGTCATTAAGGATGTATTCACACCACGCTGCGCATTGGTCTCCTCACTACGACGATCGTGACACTAACAAGTAATCTAACAATGTCACAACAACAAAGGAATGAATAAGAATATGTACATATAAATATATGGATGAGCGATGGCCGAACGGCATAGGCAAGATGCAGTATATTGTATAGTGTACAGTATATACATATGAGATGAGTAGTGTAGGGTATGTAAACATTATATAAAGTGGCATTGTTTAAAGTGACTAGTGATACATTTATTTTATTTTATTATTATTTATTACATCCAATTTTTAATTATTAAAGTGGCCAGAGATTTGAGTCAGTATGTTGGCAGCAGCCACTCAATGTTAGTCAATGTGGATAGGGGGGTGCTCCCTCTGCTGTTTCCTGAAGTCCACGATCATTTCCTTCATTTTGTTGACCTTGAGTGTGAGGTTATTTTCCGGACACCACACTCCGAGGGCTCTCACCTCCTCCCTATAGGTCGTTGTTGGTAATCAAGCCTACCACTGTAGTGTCGTCTGCAAACTTGACGATTGAGTTGGAGGTGTGCATGGCCACACAGTCATGGGTGTACAGGGAGCACAGGAGAGGGCTGAGAACGCAAACTTGTGGGGCCCCAGTGTTGAGGATCAGCAGGGTGGAGATGTTGTTTCCTACCCTCACCACCTGGGGGTGGCCCGTCAGGAAGTCCAGGACCCAGTTGCACAAGACTGGGTCGAGACCCAGCTTAATGACGAGTTTGGAGGGTACTATGGTGTTAAATGCTGAGCTGTAGTCGATGAACAGCATTCTTACATAGGTATTCCTCTTGTCCAGATGGGTTAGGGCATTGCGATTGCGTGGTCTGTGGATCTGTTGGGGCGGTAAAGCAAATTGGAGTTGGCCTAGGGTGTCATGTAAGGTGGAGGTGATATGATCCTTGACTAGTCTCTCAAAGCACTTCATGATGACGGAGTGAGTGCTACGGGGTGATAGTCGTTTAGCTCAGTTACCTTAGCTTTCTTGGGAACAGAAATGGTGGCTATCTTGAAGCATGTGGGAACAGCAGACTGGGATAGGGATTGATTGAATATGTCCGTAAACACACCAGCCAGCTGGTCTGCGCATACTCTGAGGACACGGCTAGGGATGCCGTCTGGGCCGGCAGCCTTGCGAGGGTTAATGTGTTTAAATGTTTTACTTACATTGGCTGCGGTGAAGGAGAACCCGCAGGTTTTGGTAGCGGGCCGTGTCGGTGCCACTGTATTGGCCTCAAAGCGAGCAAGGAAGTTTGTGTGAAAAAGTTGCATTAAATCATAATGGGAAAACTGATTTCCTGTGTAGGAATGAATTACATTTTACTTTTGTGTCAAATCGTCAATTGGGAACCCATCCCTTCTGGGATTAATTGACACAAACCAACATTACAATAATTCACTGTGGTAATTCAATGAATTCTTCTTCCGGTGTTCTCTGCATTACCCATCGCATAAAGAGTGAAAATTTAAGGTACTGTAAAAATCTATAAAAAATATTAAATTAGATTATCCAAACAATAATTATATCCCTAGAGCAGTAAAATAATATACATACATGACATAACACAACATATACAGATAAATAAATAAATAAATAAATACAGAAAAAAAGAAACAAAGGCATTTGAACCCAATATGGCCCAAAACCAAAGGTATATCCCAAATGGCATCCTATTCCCTATATCATACACTACTTTAGTAGGGTCAAAAGTAATGCACTATGTTGTGAACAGGGTGCCATTTGGAACACAGTGAAGAGACCAAGCTTTTGAGAAAATTGCTCAACCTCCCTCCCCCTGCTTCCTTCCTGTAATTCAAGGTCAGAGGTGAGGTCTCCCTGGTCCGGCAGTTTGCTTTGTTGCAACCAAGTAATTTCTTTCTGTAGTTACAACATACGTTTTTTTTAAACCAGTGAATTCCATTAATTCTTGGACCTCCTTAGTATTCCATTCCATGTGTAGAGGAAGGCATAGAGAACAAAAGACATTATGAGGGATGAGGGTATGACACAGTAAGAAATATGGATGTAGATTGGACCAATAAATACTAGTCCAGAGACAGGGAGGGGACAGATGCATTAGTTTAATCCACTTTCAGAAAGGCTGGTTGGCTGTGCCAGTAGGCAGAGCCTTCTTTAGGATCCTCCTTGAAAAGAACAGAGGAATATAGAGCAGGATGAAATGGGGGCTGGTTTATTGTAACAATTACAACTGTCTACAATATGCTACATATTGTCTACAATATGCCTAGGCCCGTATTCATAAAGCATCACAGAGGAGTGCTGACCTAGGATCAGTTGCCACCTATCCATAGAATCTTCAAAAGACATTATGATCGAAAAGGCAAAACTGATCCTAGATCAGTACTCCAACTTTAAGACACTATGGATGTGATTTCTAAATAAAATGAATAGAACAGGAGCATAATGAGTGCAAACTGAGAGTAGCTAACATTCACACATCGTCTATATTCTAATATCTTCTATAATTCTGTGGAATAAGGCTATAGTGTACACTATGGGTGATATGTGATCACTGGCCTGAAAACAACCACTTGACAGAATGATTTAAAACACAAAGCAAGACACAGAATATGGATTATTCAACGCATTACTCACAAAGGTAGGAGAAAAGCAATCAACCATTTTCTTCTGTCAATCAATTTGAGTTTGTCTGTTGGAGAGCAGTTGTCAGAGAGAGAAAAGAAAAATGAAACGTCTTTGGTTCAACATTGAGATTGATGAGTCGGCCATGATAGAAAGTACATTTGTCTTCAGTCTGAGTACCCTGGTCATCTATAAATCTGTTGATGAGGGTTGGATGCATGCAGAGATGGGAGCAATAACATTTACCCATCCACAGAAAAGGCACTGCTACCCTTTCTTCTGATGCAGTGTGCATTGGCAATGCAAAAGGCATCCATCAAACTGGTCTATTCATGGGCATAAAACATTTGTCCTAGGCCAAAGCAATTGCTCTTGGTTTCTGAAGCGATGTTTTTTTTTCATATGGTGAATATTTTTTAGTTCACAAAAAACAAACCATTTGCTTGTATTCCTTTTGGAGGTTGCATTGTGTAAATCATATATTTGATCACTTGTTACTGGTATGTGTACTTTATCCTATAAATGTTGTATGCCGCTACCTTTTTCCTTTCTATGCTTCTATAATGATGATAGCACTGGAGGCTGGTGAGGGGAGTACGCTCATAATAATGTCGGGAATAGAGTGAATAGAATGGCATCTCATCACATGGAAACCATGTGTTTGATACCATTCCATTGATTACTTTCCTGTCATTACTATGAGCCCGTCTTCCCCAATTAAGGTGCAACCAGCCACCTGCGGATGATAGTAATATTGTCTGCTGTGCTGATTCCCTGGGCAAGCACGATGAGGGAATGTGACTATAGTGTGTATCAGGACTGGTATGCACAGATAAAGAAGCAGGTAAGAGGGGGGGGGGTTTAAAGTTAGATTGGAGTAAAAATATGTTGAACAAATACAGGATTGTTTTCTATATCAGTTACACCAATAGTAATTTGGCAGTTGTACTTGTGACAAGTTAGTTAGATAAGCCTGCTGATTACCTTCCCGAGAAGTACAACTTCTAATTACAATTTCCTTTGCATTTTAAATGCCATTTAGATGGTACCAGATCCCAGAGGCCATTTTATGTGTGAACATGTGGTCTTTCAGTGTGCATTCCTCTGCTACATTTGGGCACTACTCACTGGGCACAGACATCAAATCAACGTCTATTCCACAATGGTTCAACGTCTATTCCACGTTAGTTCAACATAATTTCATTGAAATTACATGCAAACAACGTTGATTCAACCAGTGTGTGCAGGTGTCAGTTCAACGTCTAGTTTTTAACTTTGGTTGAGTTGTCAAGTAATCGTGAATTCATCAACAAATGTCACCAGGTCATTAGATTTAGGTTAATACAAGTTCCGTGAGGAAAATACAAAATGCCTTTACCTTGATGACTTTTTGAAAATCCAGTTTTCCACATTGATTCAACGTCATCACATAGATTTTCTGGTTTGAAATGACGTGGAAACAACATTGATTCAACCAGTGTGTGCCCAGTGGGTAATTGCTTCCCTAAACTTTAAAATGGCTGGATAAATCAAAGGAACAGCTAACAAGAATTGCTTGGCAGATGTGTTATGCAAATCTGTGCACAATCGAGCAGATTGAGGCTTTTTCAATGGCACAGATGGGAAGACATAGAGGGGGAAACAGGAAGCTATACAGTAGCAATGCCAATGCAGGAAATTCTGTCAGTACAAAATCACTGCCCGTTTTGCACAAACATTCTGTTTGAATTCTGCCCAGCTTTGAATAACATTAGCACCCCCCGCATGGGAAAAAGTAGTCATTTTCTTCAGGGATGGAAGGGATGTTCTCTAAAACATAAAAATAAATAAACAATTTCAAAGCAGGAAGGAACACAATACAGGACAATATGTTGTGATTTTCTATCTTCTCCTATCCCAGTGTCCTGTAATGTATAGCAGTATAGAGGTGCAATAGAGGTGCTCTTCAGAAAAAGTTATGAGTAATGAGCAGAGCTACCTTTAGTAGCAACATAAAGAGAGATAAGGTGTATTCTATACGTTGGCACATAGTGGTTTTCTGATCATTACAGTTTTAATTACTGTAACACCCCACAATATTCTCCAACAGTCATTTTTTTTGAGGCAGCAAGTATAAGGTTACATTATGGTGAGCCTCCCAAAGAGCACCCTATTCCCAATATAGTGCACTAGATTAGACCAGCCCCCCTATGGGCCCTGGAATGGAGTGTATAATAGCACCAGAAGGGATGGTGCCGTTTTACGGGCTCCTAACCAACTGTGCTATTTGTTTTTTGCATTGTTTGTAACTAATTTTGTACATAATGTTGCTGCTACCATCTCTTATGACCGAAAATAGCTTCTGGACATCAGAACAGCGATTACTTTCCTCGAACTGGATGAAAATGTTTTCTTTAATGATTCCGACACGAAGGATATACTGCTTCGTAAAGTCAAGGCCCAAATCCCCATCATCAGCGTGAAGAAAAGACGAAGGAAAGGGTGAGAAGGGTGGGATGCCTTGTAAGAATTTTGCTGATGCGTAGGTAAACCACCACTTCCCTCTCTATTATTGGCCAATGTGCAATCATTGGAAATGGGACATTAAAAACTGTAATATCTTATGTTTTACCAAGATGTGGCTGAACGACTAAACAGATAATATAGAGCTCGCTGGCTTCTCCGTCAACGAGCTGTATAAGGCCATAAGCAAACAAGAAAATGCTCATCCAGTATCGCCGCTCCTAGTGGCCGGGGACTTTAATGCAGGCAAACTTAAATCCGTTTTAACTAATTTCTACGAGCATATCACATGTGAACCAGAGGTAAAAAAAAACTCTAGACCACGTTTACTCCACACACAGAGATGCATACAAAGCTCTCCCTCGCCCTCCATTTGGCAAATCTGACCATAATTATATCCTCCTGATTCCTGCTTACAAGCTAAAACTAAAGCAGGAAGTACCAATGACTCATTCAATACGGAAGTGGTCAGATGACGGGGATGCTAATCTACAGGACTGTTTTGCTAGCACAGACTGGAATATGTTCCGGGATTCATCCAATGGCATTGAGGAGTATAACCCCTCAGTCACCGGCTTCATCAATAAGTGCATTGACGACGTCGTCCCCACAGTGATGGTACGTATATTTCCCAGCCCGAAGCCATGGATTACAGGCAACATCCACACCGAGCTAAAGGCTAGAGCTACCGCTTTCAAGACGCTTATAAGAAATCCTGCTATGCCCTCAGACAAACCATCAATCAAGCAAAGTGTCAATACAGGACTTAGATTGAATCCTGCTACACCGGCTCTGACGCTCGTCGAGCGTGGCAGGGCTTGAAAAATGTTACGGACTACAAAGGGAAACCCAGCCACGAGCTGCCCAGTGACGTGAGCCTACAGACAAGCAAAATGCCTTTTGTGCTCGCTTCGAGGCAAGCAACACTGAAGCATGCATAAGAGTACCAGCTGTTCTGGACGGCTGTGTGATCATGCTCTCGGTAGCCGATGTGAGCAAGACCTTTAAACAGGTCAACATTCACAAAGCCGCAGGTCCAAACGGATTACCAGAACGTGTACTCAAAGCATGCGTGGACCAACTGGCAAGTGTTTTCACTGACATTTTCAACCTCTCCCTGACTGAGTCTGTAACACCTACAAACAACCATAGTCCCTGTGCCCAAGAGAGCGAAGGTAACCTGTCTAAATGATTACCACCCCGTAGCACTCACGTTGGTAGCCATGAAGTGCTTTGAAATGCTGGTCATGGCTCACCTCAACACCATCATGCCTGGATCCCTAGACACAATCCAATTCGCATACCGGCCCAACAGATCCACAGATGACGTCATCTTAATTGCGCTCCACACTGCCCTTTCCCACCTGGACAAAAGGAACACCCATGTTAGAATGCTGTTCATTGACTACAGCTCAACACCATAGTGCCAACAAAGCTCATCACTAAGCTAAGGACCATGGGACTAAACACCTCTCTCTGCAACTGGATCCTGGACATCCTGACGGGCCGCCCCCAGGTGGTAAGGGTAGGCAACAACACATCTGCCATAGCAATGTGAGCAAGACAAAGGAGCTGATCGTGGACTATAGGAAAAGGAGGGCCGAACAGGCCCCCATTAACATCGACAGGGCTGAAGTAGAGAGTGTCGAGAGTTTCAAATTCCTTGGTGTCTACATCCCCAACACATTATCATGGTCCAAACACACCAAGACAGTTGTGAAGAGGGCATAACAACACCTTTTCCCCCTCAGGAGACAAATTACATCGACTAACCTGTACCCCCTGCACACTGACTCGATACCATGTATATAGCCTCGTTATTGTTATGTAATTTTCTTGTGTTACTTTGAGATTTGTTTTATACATTTTTTGGCTTTAGTTTGGTTAGTAAATATTCTCTTAACTCTATTTCTTGAAGTGCATTGTTGGTTAAGAGCTTGTAAGTAAGCATTTCTGTAATTTACATGCTGGGAGTCAGGAAGCATGTTCAGGGAGTGTATTAATAACAAAATGAACATAGAACAAAACAAGAAACACAGATAGCATATAGACATGAACATGAACAGAAATAATAACACCTAGGGAAGAACCAAAGGGACTGACATATATAGGGAAGGTAATCAGGCAGGTCATGGAGTCCAGGTGAGTCTGATGAGGCGCTGGTGCATGTAACGATGGTGACAGGTATGCCTAATAATGAGCAGCCTGGTGACCTCGAGCACCGGAGAAAGAGTATACGTGACAGTACCTGCTCCAGTCACAAGACGCAGAGCGGCGAGAAGGTCCTGGAGACCAGGAGCGGGCCGGTCACTTCTGCTGAGCCTGTCGAGCTAGTTGAAGCATCCTCGGTAGACTCGACCACGGACACTTGACGTGCCAACCGGGTCTTGTAAACCTAATGTGCCGGCTGAGGCATGGAAGCCTGATGAGCCAGCTGAGGCCCTTCCGGTTGCTCCAGTAGCGACACCCGCACCCGACGTCACCTACACTAAAAATATATATTTAAAAACCACTTCCTGATGCCTCCCTTTGGTGAGGCGTTATTCTGTAACGTGTAGGCTGGGAGTCAGGGAGCAAGTACAGGGAGTGTGTTAATAATGAAATGAACATAGAACAAAACAAGAAACACGGATAGCATTTAGACATGAACACTGGAGCAGAAACAATAACGCCTAGGGAAGAACCAAAGGGACTGACATATATAGGGAAAGTAATCAGGCAGGTGATGGAGTCCAGGTGAGTCTGATGAGGCGCTGGTGTGCGTATCGATTGTGACAGGTGTGCGTAATAATGAGAAGCCTGGTGACCTCGAGCGCCCTAAAGGGATTATTATACGTGACAATTTCACGGTTGTAATACCTGTTGTATTCGGTGCACATGACAAATACAATTTGATTTGATTTAAAAAGTAGTCTAATATCATATTTTGCCCCTCTCCCATCCCTGGAATGATTTATCAGAAGCCCTGGTGTTTGTTGATAAGCCAGAATTGAGTGATATCAGAGCTGGGAAGAGGGAAAGAGGATTTGAATGGCATTTATACTCTTCTGATGGGCATTCCTTAGGGAGCATAGATATAAACTGTTGTTGATTTCAAGGCAACATTTAAAACACATTTGAATCTGCAGTCGAATGCAGTTTACTCCGTAATTCATGGATGTGGTCCTACTTTAGAGAGTTGGACTAGACTTGCAAGGAGCACTGATTATATCCTTTTACAATCTTACGAGAGTTAGAAGTCAAGCATATCTAAATCACTTAGTTAGAAAGCTGTCCAGCTCCTTTGAAGTAGGCAACATCCCCATAATGTAAACTACTGGATGTACTGCACAAATAAAAATACAAATAAAATACAAAAACTTTTCTGTGTTTGGTTTTTACACTTGTTTTTGAATAGTCCAAATTACAATTTTATTTGTCTTTGTTAGTTTCACTGGTTTCAAACTTATTAAGGATCGGACCCTTTTTCAATTTTCGCCTAAAATGACATACCCAAATCAAACTGCTTGTAGCTCAGGACCTGAAGCAAGGATATGCATATTCTTGATACCATTTGAAAGGAAACACTTTGACGTTTGTGGAAATGTAAAAGTAATGTAGGAGAATATGGCACATTAGATCTGATAAAAGATAATACAAATAATTATCTGTTCCATCATCTTCAAAATGCAATTGAAAGGTCAGAATGTATTATTGCAGTTTAGGAGCATAGCAGCAGTGTATGTGCAAAATTTTAGACTGATCCAATGAACCATTTCATATCTGTCCAAAATGTAGTATCAAGTCTAGTGTTGTAAATGTAGTATCAAGTCAATAGCATGGTATTATTTTACTGTATAGCTACTCTAAATTGGACAGTGCAGCTAACTTAAATTCTTGTTAATCTTTCTGCCCATATCAGATATGTATATGGGCGATCCCAAATATGGGTGATCCCATAGAGGTCCTGTGGCAGTTTGTTTCATTGTCAAGAATAGGTTGCCATGCATTTCCCTGTGACTTTATGAGACTTCATTGCACAAGGTTAGTGTACCTTTTCATATCCAGGAAAAAAGCGTGCAGTAAATTGTGACTATTGAAAAAAAATAGTTCAATAGCTTTTGGTGGCAGGGCACAATTAACTTTTATTCAATCTGTTTAATCAACCTTTTAAATCTAAGACAGGGCATTCTGCTCTCCTGTAAGCAGATGATAGTTCAGATGCAACTGCAAAGAATAACGCAGAAGGAAAAACTGGTTAATATTCTAATGGTGACTAATCCAAAAACATCTGCCTTTTCTTCTATCATAAATCAACAAGCAAACGAGTGCTACCACACCTGTTGTGTATCTAGACTTGAGCTATGTGATTATGGCAAAAATAATTATGAAATCCGGCAATCTGGACATTTAAATATCAATATTTGCACAATGTTTAACTCTCCGTTGGTCTCAGTAAACGGCCCATGATGCTAACAGTATGCTGCAGATGATATTACCCAGAGGCTTGTATCAGTCCCCACTCTGTTGTTCATAAATCCCAGCTTTAGTGTGATTTATAAAACATCCCCATGGTGTTAGCGGTGCTTATCTCTATGGGAATACAGATGGTAATTAAGCAACAGTGTGCAGATGGCTGCAAATGGCCACAGCCATGGGGGAGACGGATCAGAATGACATTAAGCAAAACAGCTACACAAAATGTGCTTTTATGAGTGGGTGGGAGGATGTCTTAGGCTTGAGTCCCATTGCTGTCTCTAGTAACCCAAAGTCTCAATCAACTGAGCATTGGATCTGGCCGTATAGATCTACCAAGTAAGCCAATCACAATCTACAATGGATCTGTAGAGACAGCCTCCTAACCTTCTCAGTGGTTTCTCTAGTTGACTGTATCTAGTAGTTGGCAATACACAAGTACGGCTTTTCACTTTGGTTCTTTTGATTTTGTGTCAAATCCGATATAGACTAAGTTGTTTATGAGATAGATATCTTGAACACTTAACTAAATTATTAAGTCACACATTTAGAGGACTATTTAGGGACACAAAAGCTGGGTTAAGTGAAAAAGAAATCTAACATTTCACTCTGAGATTAAAATATTTGTGATGAAAAGGCATGATTAATCATGGTTTATAAATTCTGTGTCAGAAAAAATGTATAACGTAACTTTCCCTCAATTATGTTCTGGAACTTTCATGTTCTGGAACTTTCATCTTCTTCTTCAAAGCTGTTCCATGCCTTACAGCAAGTATTGTACTGTATTTCCCCATCCTTTTTTGCTTGTATTTTTCAACAACATAAAATAACTTTCCCTGAATGGACAACACTGGAGAAAATGAATATGTTTGAGGCCATGTCAGAATAGTCTTTCATAATTCTGACACTTAGGGGATAACAATTAGTTTTCTTTTACGGGTCCAGAGTGAATTTAAAGAGTTTAGCATAAATGGGAACAACCTTAAATTATTTAAATGAAAGGAGATAAATTCAAGGAGAGATTCAAAATGATGTTTTTTTTATGAATCCTTATCCATTCATTAGCCAAAGGGGGTTGTTGAATTATTTCCAATTGCTGACAGTTAAGTAGTTGATTTTTACGGTTGAGAAAGCATCTCTTTTCATGTTGCACTTCCAAAGAAGAGGAGCCCTTGGCTTCGAAAGTCCAGTTCAGATAAAACAGCCTAGACGAGATGGTTTTATGCAGTTTTCGAACAGAGTTTTCTTGATCTAAACGTTCCAATTCCCTCTCGGTACAACACATCACTATGGTAAGTCACACTCTTGAAACTTCAACTATAGAACTACAATCATGCCTGACAAGGCCAATGAAAATCATGCCTCGCTGGAAGTCCCGCCTTCCACAAGGAATAACATTGAGGCTCTGATTAATTCCTTCAATTTTTCTGCTCTTTTGTTTTCGTAGTTTCCTACCTACAAGCCAATTAGTTATTCATCGGGTTGCTTAGCCTGGCTGTAGCAATGTGTAAAATGGCTAACATGACCAAAACAATGAAGGCTAACAATCTAACAAATGTGCTGTCTTGAATGTTTTGGCTTGGTGCATGCTCAAGCTGCCCTTACTCAAACTAGTTTGTGTGTGTTTTGTCAATGGCTGCTTGGCGTTTCCAATAGTGACTATTTTCTCCCGAAGGCCTATGTCTCCGCTGAGTCTGAGTTGCAGGACGCGGGATGGATTTGGTCAGATCAAATGTCTAATTTAACCTGGGCTTGGTGCATGCGGAAGCTTCCCTCACCCAACCCAGGTCCTGTGCGTATTGTCGCCGGTCGCGGGGGGCTATTCTCGGAGGGAGAGGTCGGCCAGGTTTGACGGAGACTCCCTGCCTAATGTGTCTGACTCAGTAAAGCGTTGCTTGCCTCTCTTCCCAGATGTGGTCAACGAAGGGTCCGGCCTGCCTCGGTGATCTGGTCCTACGAGAGTGTCAAGACCAGGCCAACTAAACACTGCAAAGTATGCTAACCAGGTTAGCTGACTCTCCAAGGTGGGCTAGCTACTGTTACTGGCAACCCCACCCATGTTTCCAACTCCTGGAGTTATAGGAAGTGGATGAAACAAGGTGTGTGTGTGCACCTCCAATAAGGAAACAGCCCCCGGCCATCTAGCTCAAGTAACCCCTGGAGTGAGTGGCTTCTGCCACGGGTCTAGCTCACTGAGTTGCTTGTGTTCCCCTCCACCAAAACATTAATGTGACAACAGTGCTCCGTGTTGGTTATGGCCAAATGGAGTACTTCAGCCGTTGCGTTAGCCCCCTGTACCCAAAAAGGGGCTGGTTTCAGGAAAGCACAACTTATGTTTGAAGCTTATCCAAGCTATTAATGCCCCCTCTGTTCCCCTCTATTCACAGGTTTCTAGTGGTATTTCTTCTGAGGGGGAATGATAAGACGAGCAATTCTGTCACTGTACACAAGAGGGCTCATTATGGGATTCATTGCTTATGCTGTCTCTGTGGTTCATAAGGAACCCCAAAATTAGCTGTCTGTTTCCAGAAAATGTATTTCTTTCCTGGGAATAAGATTCAATTGCGTATCGCCAGTCTGTTTTTTTGTCAGGGATTTCATAGCCAAGCCTGGCCTGTGGCATGCATGTGCACTAGTCCCTACTGGGTCTGATGATACAAGTTATGGTCTTTTAAAGGCAATCGAATTTTGGTAGCAGAGTTAATCTAACTGCACTGTCCATTTTGCAGTAGCTATTACAGTGACAGAATACAATGCTATTGTTTGAGGAGAGTGCACAATTTTGAACATGAAAAGTTATTAATAAACAAATTAGGCACATTTGGGCAGTCTTGATACAACATTTTGAACAGAAATGTAATGGTTTATTGGATCAGTCTAAAACTTTGCAAATGTAAATTGCGCCTGGGCTGGAATAATACATTTTGGCCTTTCTCTTGCATTTCAAAGATGATGGTAAAGAAAAATACAAAAGAATGGTTGGTTTCTTCTTTGTATTATCTTTTACCAGATCTATTGTGTTATATTATCCTACATTCCTTTCACATTTCCACAAACTTCAAAGTGATTCCTTTCAAATGGTACCAAGAATATGTATATCCTTTCTTCAGTGCATGAGCTAAAGGCAGTTAGATTTGGGTATGTCATTTTAGGCGAAAATTGAAAAATAGGGGCAGATCCTTAAGAGGTTTTAACAGAACAAGCAGTTCTGGAGCAACCTTGCTGTTTTCCGCACACAGTCTCAGAGGTATGAATTTCCAGATGACACTGCTTCAGTGTCAAAGCATTCCCCTCCAGTGGGGTGCGTTGTACGAGGGCAGTTCAGTAGCGGGGTGCGCAGTGCTCACTCCATATCTAATACATGGAACGACGGGTGGTGTACATGGAAATCAGACGACAAGGAGGGACTATTGGAGGGCAGGGCGCGCTCAACAGCCTTGTACTCTATTTTACTCTGACTCAGCCTGCACTGGGGAGGGTATGTCTGGAGAGTTTGTCTTTGTGTCTTGTGGCCCCCCGATGGCTCAAGAAAACGGGACTCACAGTTGCCATTCCCCTGTTGGGCTAAGATCTGTGGCCACTCCCTGGGCACAGGGACTTGTTGTCTCGAGCACAGGGAGTGTGGTAAATGGTGGTTGCAGATCAAGGAAGCAAGCAGTGTTGAACACATGCTGGTGTCCCACACACAGTCCCCTAGGTTGTCTAAACACATTTCATTTCTGGGTGGAATTGTATTCAATGATGAATCACACCTGTCTGTTAGCACAGAGGGTTTCCGTATTACAAAACTGTCTGTACCTTTACCAGCTACGTTACAAAGTACATTTTCACCTGTAGCTATGTCTGTTCGGTATGATAATCTCCATGCTAAAAGTGTGCATTCCAGCGCTGGTGGCTAGTCAGTCACCTGGACGTGGCTTACCACCTAAACCAAATTCTTTCACCTTCATGTCCATGGGCCCTGACTCCATGGTGAGACTATTTGCTTTGGAGCAGGTTGCTCCCAGGGGCCGGATTCATCCCGCGGTATGGGTAAGATGGGGGATGTGCACAGTGACGCAGAACACACTCCATATCTAACAACTGGAAATGCCTGAGGGTGTTTCTGGCACACACAAGACAAGGCTCTCCCTCCTATTGTGGCTCACTCCCTCTTGTTGTGGAGTATGAATCTTTTGGTTGGAGTACAGATCGTTTGGCTAGGGAGGGCCCTCTCCTTCAGGAGTAGTGTCTACATTGTTGTCTGTTCTTCTCAATGGGGGACTTGAGTGCTCCGTTGGGAACGGAGGTGCTGGCCTACAAGTGGCCACAACATTTTCTTTATGCATTTCCTCCAGTGGGGCTGATTCAGCCCACTCTGGAGGGAGTGCATCTGGAGGGCTTGTCATTGACTCTTGTGGCTGCCTGATGACTGAAGAAACCATGGTTTGCCATTTCTGTTGCTCAGGGATTTACTGTCTCAGGCAAAGGAGTTATTCCTTTTCAAAGTTTTATTGTAAAGAATTCTGATATTTCTACAGGAGCTTTTGAGCAGGGTCGTTCATTCTCCATTCTGAAAGTGGGCATGGCTGCTATATCTGCATATGGTGTTGACGGAGTCACGCCGGGAACTCACACCCGCCTCTCGCTTCCTAAAGGGTGTCCTATGGCTTAGATCGGTTTTTGAGTTGGAGTTGGAGTTGGTGGATTCGTAAATCCTCTCCAATAAATCTTTCCTGCTCCTGGCTTTAGCTTTGGCTAAGCACGTGGGTGATCTCCGCGCATTATCTTTGCACCCTTCCTGTACTCAGTTCTCCCCTAGCAAATCTAAGATGACGTTACGTCCTAATGAGTCCTATTTCCTGCAAATCTTTAGCTTTTGAGCTATTCCCCTTTTCGCCTCCTCTGTTTGTATCTAAGGAGCAACGGCGGTTACGTGCCTTGTGTCCAGTACGAGCTTTATGCATGAACATTGAGCGGACCCAAGATTTCCGTGTGGGTAACTAGGTTTTGTCTGTTTTGCTAATCTGGCTCAAGGTAGGTCCCTAAGTGCCTCCCACACTGGATTGTGGAGGCTATCTCCCTGGCATGTAGCAGCAAAGGGGCAGGGGTTACCTAATGGTGTACGCAGCCACACCACCAGGGATCTGTTGGTGTCTTGGGCAATATTTAAAGGGGAGTAGGGGAGTTGGTTGTCACAACACATGTTTGTGAGGTTTTAATGCTTGGATGTCACTGCTCCAAGTGTGGCCCACAGTGTGCTTACAGATGGGACAGGAGAGGGTCATTAGGCAGTGTGCAGTTTGTACGATACCCAGACTACAACTTTTTGAGGGCTGGAGGTCTGGGTGGTCTGCCATGGGCCATTTCAATTGGTATCTGTTGGGGGTGGCTTAGGGCTGCATTGCAGTTCCCATAGTGATGTGTTGTACTGAGCGTACAGACTGAATGGGAACGTAAAGTTATGACTATAACTACTGTTCCCTGACAGAGGGAAATGAGGGACAACACCTGTTTGGCCCCAGTCCACCAGGTTCTGGGCTCGGTGAAGAGCGTTACTGAATTGAAGGAATGAATCCGAGCGTTAGCATTATCACCTGTGGAATGCAAGGCCTCCAGAGAGGCACGATTTTAATTGGCCTTGTCAGGCGTGATTGTAGTTCTTCAGTTAATGTGGTAAGAATGCAACTCCCCATAGTGATGTGTTGTACCTGGTTTTCCTCCTTCAGGGAGCAGTAGTTATAGTCATAATGTTACGTCACTCTGCTAAACACCACTTTTCCCAGCGTATGCTTAAGCATTTTCAACACCTCAAATCCTTATGGGCTATACTCTGCCTTGTCTCAGGATGGTAAGTTGGTGGTTGAAGATATCCCTCTAGTGGTGTGGGGGCTGTGCTTTGTCAAAGTGGGTGGGGTTATATCCTTCCTGTTTGGCCCTGTCCGGGGGTATCATCGGATGGGGCCACAGTGTCTCCTGACCCCTCCTGTCTCAGCCTCCAGGATTTTTGCTGCAGTAGTTTATGTGTCGGGGGGGTTGAGGTCAGTTTGTTATATCTAGAGTACTTCTCCTGTCTTATCCGGTGTCCTGTGTGAATTTAAGTATGCTCTCTCTAATTCTCTCTTTCTCTCTTTCTTTCTGAGCCGTTGGACCATACCTCAGGACTACCTGGCATGATGACTCCTTGCTGTCCCCAGTTCACCTGGCCGTGCTGCTGCTCCAGTTTCAACTGTTCTGCCTGCGGCTATGGAATACTGACCTGTCCCAGACCTATTATTTGACCATGCTGGTCATTTATGAACATTTTAACATCTTGGCCATATTCTGTTATAATCTCCACCCGGCACAGCCAGAAGAGGACTGGCCACTCCTCATAGCCTGGTTCCTCTCTAGGTTTCAGCCTTTCTAGGGAGTTTTTCCTAGCCAACGTGCTTCAACACCTGCATTGCTTGCTATTTGGGGTTTTAGGCTGGGTTTCTGTACAGCACTTTGAGATATCAGCTGATGTACGAAGGGCTATATAAATACATTTGATTTGATTTGATTCAACATAAAAACAAATCGTTATCTGACATACAGGCATCCTCCACTCCATTTTTAGACAATTTAATTTTTGTTCCATTCTTTGACAATACTGTTGTCCATTCATCTCCACCAATTTTGCTTGACGCCCTGCTTGATTAAAATTCGGCATCTTCCGCCATCTCTTGCTGATTGGCTAGTTGTATTTGGAGAGGTAATTTAGCATCACATTGACATATATATTTACTGTTGCTTAAAACAAATGTACAGCTCATATTCTGCTTTCCTGATGACTGGAACAGCCTAACCCCTTCATTTTCGCTATGCTTCTTACAGTACTGGGAGTCACTGGTCATTTATTTTGCTGTAACGGCTTTCTTCCTGGGAAGGAGAGGACCAAAGCGCAGCGTGGTGAGTGTTTAATAAAGAGGAATACCGAGAACACTACAAATATACAAAACAATGAATGTGAAAACCGAAACAGTCCTGTGTGGTGAAACAAACACAGACAATGATATAATCACCCACAAACCCCAACACAAAACAAGCTACCTAAATATGGTTCCCAATCAGAGACAATGACTAACACCTGCCTCTGATTGAGAACCATATCAGGCCAAACACAGAAACAGACAAACACACAACATAGAATGCCCACCCAGCTCACGTCCTGACCAACACTAAAACAAGGAAAACACACAAGAACTATGGTCAGAACGTGACATTTGCCTCAGACCTCCTTTGTATTATCGCCGCTGATTCCAGTTATGATGTGATGACTTGAGTCTGTGAGGAATCCTTTCACACATTGGAACTGTGTTAAATGTCCTTCTTCATTATGGATGAAAATGACCTTCTTATTGCCAGTGAATAGGAGAGCCACAGAGTTATAACCCTACTCGGCACCACTACGCTATCATGGTTTGACATGGGGAAAACGTATCACCCATCATCCTATTGCTTTTAATATTTTGACACATAATTATTGAGATTGAGTGAACCATGATGAATTAATTTTTACATGTTGCACTCGGTCGGGAATGCAAAATTCAATAACAATGCACACCTCAAAATCACAATATATTGAATTTAAACATGTAAAGACAATGTTGATTATAATGTCATTATCAAAAGTACAGGTGTGCTGCATATGCATTTACATGAATTGGTGAGAAGGCAGAGCAATAAATGGAATATCGGCTGAAAGGAACTAGTTGTGTTCTTTGACGAAGATGTAAGTGAAGAATGCTAAATTAAAACATATGTTGAGATGTTGACCATGCATATTTGTCAGGGATTTCTAAAGTGAGTAGAAATGGATTAACATCACATCATTACTTTATGTATAAATTACCCACGCCATGCAGCATTTGCTCTTTGCTAAACTGTACAATCTGCATCCCAACTGTCACCCTGTTCCCTACATAGTGCACTACTTTTTAAATTAATTAGGCATTCATTCTGAGGGGTTACGTTAAGGGTTAAGGTTTGAGAAAGGCTTGGGGTTTGAAAACGTGACCCCTGGAGCCGGACTCGGTGGCTTAAACAAGATCCCGGAAATGTTCTATTTGCACAAAAAGCTTATTCCTCTCTGTTTACATCCCTGTTAGTGAGCATTTCTCCTTTGCCAAGATTATCCATTCACCGGACAGTTGTGGCATATCAAGAAGCTGATTTAAACCTCTTAGGGATCCCTTAACGCTCCAATCCCGTTAGGGGGATAGATCTGACAACTTCCGGTAAAATTGCAGAGCGCCAAATTCAAACTACAGAAATATACAATTTTCTAGCTCTGAGTCTCTAATTTTATCCAATGTAAAAAACACAAATTCAAATTTTGCTACATAAGACCGAATCGAGTCGGTCGGTCACATTCAATCTCATAACCTATTACAAGGAAGGACATAGAAATCCAATAATCTATTAACTATAATCTATACACTATTGTTTGTCACCATAAAAAGCAAATGGGGGCGTTTTCCAGTGGAGAATTAATGCTTGTTCATGCGCACAGATTTACGACAGGTCGGATTTATAACGGGAAACATGCGTATGTACTGTGTGACGTGTGCCAAGGTTATAAATCTCTATATAATCTCTATAATCTCTGTATCCTGAGCAGACTTTTCAGAAATGGCGCTTTAAGAAATGTATACAATGATAATAAATGAGGCCCCTGCTGGGCTATAACTTTTCACATTTCGACACTATGAATTATTAATATATATCATCCCAAGGCTATTCCATCAGTCTTCTGGTTGTATACAAATGATTACATCTGCCTTCCTGCCAGTAAATTGAACTTTTGAGACTGACAAAAGTTGCCCTGTTGGACATAGTCAAGTTATTTGCTTTCAACCATGCAAGTACTGTTGACACCTCTGACTAATTTCAACAATCACTGTAGAGTAAATCATACTGTACATTCTGGTCAGGTCTGGTCCTACCCAAAAAGCAACACAAGCGAACCAAAACCTGCTAAGGGCCCCCAAAAGGACGGTGTTAACCCTGATTCTGAATGTATATATAAAATGTCAAATACAAAATAGAAATGTGTAACTTGCAGGTGTAAAAAACAAATGTTCCAGGGTTATGGATATGTTATTGAATTTGATGTTAAAAACTCTATAGAAAGAGAAAGTTGGCAGTGGATGTCAGTTCTCTGAATCCCAATGACTAGTTTATCAATGGCTAAATTAGCAGTAGGGTGAAAAAAGGCCAAAATTGTGCTAAAACTGAGGTTAAAACTTCTTAGTGATCCCTTCGCGCGGCAATCCCGTTCACGGGATTGATTTGACAACACCCAGTGAAATAGCATCGTGCCAAATTCAAAAACAGAAATACTAATAATAATAATTCATAAATCATAGAAGTGTTATACTTCGGTTTAAAGATGAACTTCTTGTTAATCCAGCCACAGTGTCAGATTTCAAAAAGGCTTTACAGTGAAAGCAAACCATGCTATCATCTGAGGATAGCACCTCATCAAACAAACACATGAAAATCATATTTCAAACCGCCAGGCGCAACACAAAAGTCAGAAATAACGATATAATTCATGTCTTACCATTGAAGATCTTCTTCTGTTGGCACTCCAATATGTCCATTAAACATCCCAAATGGTCCTTTTGTTCGGCAAATTCCGTCGTTATATCCCCAAAATGTCAATTTATTTGGCGCTTTTGATTCAGAAAATACACCGGTTCCAACTCATGCAACATGACTACAAAGTATCTAATAAGTTACCTGTAAACTTGATCCAAACATTTCAACCAACTTTCGTAAACCACCTTTAGGTATTTTTAAACATAAATAATCGATCAAATTTAAGACGGAATAAACTGTGTTCAATACCGTACGAAAACAAAGTGGAGCGAGCTTTCAGGTCGTGCACCCCAACCACAACAGTACTCTTGGCTATCCACCGAGATAGGAAATGGCTACTTCTTCATTTCTCAAAGCAAAAACATCAACCAATTTCTAAAGACTGTTGACATCTAGTGGGAGCGATAGGAACTGTAATCAAGCGCCTTAGAAATCTACATCCACATAGAAACCTCATTGAAAAGAGAGTGACATAAAAAACACTGGATGGTTTGTCCTCTGGGTTTCCCCTGCCAAATAAGTTCTGTTATACTCACAGACATAATTTAAACAGTTTTAGAAACTTTAGAGTGTGTTCTATCCAAATGTATATGCATAATCTATATTATATGCATATCCTAGCTTCTGGGCCTGAGTAGCAGGCAGTCTTTGGGCACACTTTTCATCCGGATGTGAAAATAGTGCCCCCTAGCCTTAAGAAGTTAATTAAGGTTGCCACTTAATAGGCTGAAGGCCCCTGGCCCCACAAAAAAACTAATTATTTTGGTAAACAGGCTGACTTTGCATGTCTAATACCAGTGCATGCCTTAGCTTATTTTCCTGGAGGATAGCAGCCACTCCAGGGCATCAGCAAACCTCTGCATATTGTTATGATTGCACTCAGAAGTAAAGTCCATCTCCATCCAACACTAGGGCTACGTCCCAAATGGCACCCAATTACCTACATCTCCTATACTCAACTGGCGGGCCGCAGTCCGGATCCAGACCCAAAACCAGGTCAATGCGAACCACGGACCTCTGGTGTCATATAAACACACATAAGACATTATTTAATTTTTTTTTTTGTAAGAAATTAGCTTTAAAACTGTAAAATAATTCTCTGCCCCATACGAAATATGTACAATTGCGGGAAAAGAGCTTTAAAAATGCCACACAAACAAAATGCCAAAAAGGGGTGTGAACATGCAAAGGCTATCAAACTGACGTTGATGAATGTAGTCTTAGCTGAGAGATTTGGCACGCAAGGTTTAAGCTATGCATGAATTAATGAATAAAGGGTTATTTTTACATTTGCTAGATATACGGAAACTACTGTAACAGAGGCCCTCACTACTCTCTTCTGGTGCCAACATGTCATTCCAAAGTGGCTACCATTAGCATAATATTGCGTAATTCACCCTTGCTTGGGAAAATTTCAATTACAGAGGAAAATACACTGCTCAAAAAAATAAAGGGAACACTAAAATAACACATCCTAGATCTGAATGAATGAAATATTCTTATTAAATACTCTTTTCTTTACATAGTTGAATGTGCTGACAACAAAATCACACAAAAATGATCAATGGAAATCAAATTTATCAACCCATGGAGGTCTGGATTTGGAGTCACACTCAAAATTAAAGTGGAAAACCACACTACAGGCTGATCCAACTTTGATGTAATGTCAGGCTCAGTAGTGAGGCTCAGTAGTGTGTGTGGCCTCCACGTGCCTGTATGACCTCCCTACAATGCCTGGGCATGCTCCTGATGAGGTGGTGCTCCTGATGCTCCTGGACAGTCTGTGGTGCAACATGGCGTTGGTGGATGGAGCGAGACATGATGTCCCAGATGTGCTCAATTGGATTCAGGTCTGGGGTACGGGCGGGCCAGTCCATAGCATCAATTCCTTCCTCTTGCAGGAACTGCTGACACACTCCAGCCACATGAGGTCTAGCATTGTCTTGCATTAGGAGGAACCCAGGGCCAACCGCACCAGCATATGGTCTCACAAGGGGTCTGAGGATCTCATCTCGGTACCTAATGGCAGTCAGGCTACCTCTGGCGAGCACATGGAGGGCTGTGCGGCCCCCCAAAGATATGTTTCCCCACACCATGACTGACCCACCGCCAAAACGGTCATGCTGGAGGATGTTGCAGGCAGCAGAACGTTCTCCACGGCGTCTCCAGACTCTGTCACGTCTGTCACATGTGCTCAGTGTGAACCTGCTTTCATCTGTGAAGAGCACAGGGCGCCAGTGGCGAATTTGCCAATCTTGGTGTTCTCTGGCAAATGCCAAACGTCCTGCACGGTGTTGGGCTGTAAGCACAACCCCCACCTGTGGACGTCGGGCCCTCATACCACCCTCATGGAGTCTGTTTCTGACCGTTTGAGCAGACACATTCACATTTGTGGCCTGCTGGAGGTCATTTTGCAGGGCTCTGGCAGTGCTCCTCCTGCTCCTCCTTGCACAAAGGTGGAGGTAGTGGTCCTGCTGTTGGGTTGTTGCCCTCCTACGGCCTCCTCCATGTCTCCTGATGTACTGGCCTGTCTCCTGGTAGCGCCTCCATGCTCTGGACACTACGCTGACAGACACAAACCTTCTTGCCACAGCTCGCATTGATGTGCCATCCTGGATGAGCTGCACTACCTGAGCCACTTGTGTGGGTTGTAGACTCCGTCTCATGCTACCACTAGAGTGAAAGCACCGCCAGCATTGAAAAGTGACGAAAACATCGGCCAGGAAGCATAGGAACTGAGAAGTGGTCTGTGGTCACCACCTGCAGAACCACTCCTTTATTCGGGGTGTCTTTCTAATTGCCTATAATTTCCACCTGTTGTCTATTCCATTTGCACAACAGCATGTGAAATGTATTGTCAATCAGTGTTGCTCCTTAAGTGGACAGTTTGATTTCACAGAAGTGTGATTGACTTGGAGTTACATTGTGTTGTTTAAGTGTTCCCTTTATTTTTTTGAGCAGTGTATATCAGCCTGGAGCATCCCAGCCCTTGACTTCCCAGTTGTGCAGGAAGTTGTGCCAAAAGCTTTTCTGTGGATAAACAGGAGGAATTATTTAACTTTTTAGAGTGTGATAAAGCTTTGAAAACCCTCTACAGATCTTTTTCTTTCCTTTGCTTGATCCCTCCCTCTCGTTCACTCTCTCGCTCTCTCTTTCTAATGTCTGATGTCAGGGTAAGGTATGGAAGTACATTATAATCAGTATAATTTTGCCTTCTTCTTGATTTTCTAGGGCTAGTGTTTCAACATTCACAATGCAGCTCTAAAATTGGTATTATGACTGACGTGACTATGACTTGCCTTGCTGTATCCATAGAATATTGCAGCTAATCTGAGTATTACCACGGTTCCATGCTATTTGCTACTTATTAATACTTTGTATTTTAAGCCATTGGGCTTCCATCCACAAGCCCTGCAGTGACAGTATAAGGGAACCTGCTTTTTGATCAAGCCTAAAAGCTAATGACAAACTGAGCCACTGCGTAACTTTGTAGACATGTTTTGGGTTCTGTATTTATTCATGGTACTGTATTATTATGCAGTACAGCTTTCGCAGTGAGATTCCTATTTGTTGGTTTGGTTCAAGCTGTGAAGCTGAATAGGCGCTGTGCCGAATTGCAGCGAGCGACAGAGGCAGAATGGCAGTTGAGTGGTATAAAAAGGATTGTTTTTCCTACATTGCTGATTCTCAAAGACACCGCCTAGAGTCCAACAGCCCCCATGGCTTCCAATTCTCATCACTTCATCATCCAGGGGATAGAGGGGGGAGATGGAGGGATGAAAGGCCTCAGGAGAGAGAGAGAGAGGTTTGGTTTGATTTGGTTTTCCTTTGTATAAACAGTCCCTGAAGGCGATCTCTCTCTATCCTTTCTCTCGCTCACTCTCTCTCTTTGTCAGAGTGCAGCATGGGGAGGCCATGTGCACCACTAACACACTGTAATTGATTATCAGCCAAACCAGGAACAACCAGATGTTCAGCATCCAGTCCACATCATTAGCCTAATATCAAGCATTAGCATGAAGAATGATAACCTGCCACTTACAAACAGAATAACATTAATTACTACTGCTGGGTGATTCTGCTAAACAGATTTTTAATTTTGACAAAGTTTGGTCATTTTCATTTTGACGTAATATATTCCAAGAAAGATGAAACTACACTGGCAATTCCCATCTTAAATTCAGAGTAATGACGATGTACAGTTGTAGATTTAAATTCAGTTTGATAGCAGAGTATGGGTTATTAAATTAACCTACAGGTTATCTTTTTAACCTTAAGTTATCCTAAAGGGTTCTACAGGAACCTTAAGGTTCCTTTCGCAACTCTACATGATCCTGATGGATCTTCAAGGACCATTTATTTTTGGAGTGTGTTGTATGCTAAATGCAAATACAGACTTTAATTAGTGGCTCTAGAAAAAAATGTTAAAATTGGACCAGTGTCATTAAATGGGGCAGCACAAACGAGAGAAGGGGTAGGTAGGGGCTAATGTATTGATTAATAAAGTTTTTAATTACATGGAAGCCCAGCCTTCCTGCCAGGGAATCATGTAAACAATTTTCGTTCAATAGACCTAAATAGGATTTACCTGCAGCTGCAGTGACACAATTACATCTTTCTCACTTACACTTTCATAGGAACTCTTTAAGAGTAACTAATATACATTTTTGAACATTATTTCATTCCATATTTTCATTTTATCCCATTCGCCATTCTGGCATTAATGACAGTGGGAAGAGAAGTCCACTATGTGTCACGCCATAATAATCATTCATTCATATTATACTACCGGTCTGACTGCAGCATCCCCATCGTTAGCACAGTAGCATCGTTACAACAGTGGCCATCTCTTCCTGCTGTCTGATATTTTGTCTATGTCCCAAATAGCACCCTATTCCTTATATAGTGACCCAATTTTTTTATACCAGAGCCCTAGTCACAAATAGTGCACTATATAGGGCATAGGGTGCCTGCCATTTGGGCCTTTTCCTCAGTGACATGTTTTAATGAGGTCGTCAGGTCCACCACAGTTTGCTAAACACCATTTCCCTTCAATCCTCCTGCTCACCCATTAATTCCAGCACCAAATCAAATCCCCACTCAGAGCCACATAGATGAACACCCAGCAAACCCATTAGGGAGCTAGGAGGAGGGATGGAGACGATGGACAGGAGGAGGGAGGGAGAGGGAGATGGGGGAAGGTGGAAAGGGAGGGGGTGGAAAGGGAGGGGGTGGAAAGGGAGGGGGCAGAGAGAGAGAGAGAGAGTTAATGGGGGTCGATGATTACCATGATCATCGACATCCTGATGTATTATGGGAGCCTATGGTTAGATTTGGAATTTTAAGTTGTTGACTTCTGACAGACAGCAACACATTGAGGCTAAATCTGTGTCTCAAAAGGCACCCTATTCCCTATATACTGTAGCCACACTATTCCTTATATATTCCCTATAAGGCTATGACCAAAAGTTGTGCACTAAATAGGGAATAATGTGCCATTTGGGATGTAGGCTAAAGCTTAGGATGCATACCCATAAACGGAACTAGTTTTTCCCCTGAATGTTCCCTCAGGGTAGTATGCACAGTGGTGAGAGACAGACAGAGATATTTTGAATAACACAAAATATGCTTTAATAAAACAGCTGATTTAGTGACAAATGTCTTGCAATCAAGCACCAGCATCATCTACTTTTCATGGATTTATTGGAGTTATTTGCATGGCCCTTGTCGTAGCTCTCATTAGAGTGAATGGGAGCACAGTAATTGCATTGATTTAACCCACAGCAAGCGGAAACCATGCAGCTGATAGGAAGTCGAAGCCACCATTTCTATTCATTTTGCAAATGTAACAGAAGTTGTTTTGGACCACGCTCATCTGATGAGTAACCATGCCTGAGAGCTGAACAATCGTGTTGCCTCCCCAAGTTAATGACTAATCTAACAGTCTAATGACGTGGGATCTAACCCCAGTCTGACACACAATCCATTTTTGTTCAATGATAAACCCACCATTGAAATCCACCATTATGCTATGCAACACTTCCTTGTTTATAACCATAATGACGGGAGCTTTATTTCCCTCTAACCCCCCTCATTATATCCAGTTAGCTTGTTGTGGAAACATCAGGAGCTTGCTGGAGCCTGCTATATCGAAGGCAGGCAAAGAGATGAGCTCTCTGTCCCTATTCTCAGGGGATGGCATGGTTACATAGAATACATTACACCCATATCCAACACCCTTTGACCCTGCATGTGGTGATAATCAATCTGATTGGCCCCTGGCTGCTTGTGCAGAGCAGTAGCACACAGCACACTCCCCCCTCCCACGTGTTGCGACGCTGTTAAGCTGAGCCTTTGAGATCTTCCTTCATTCTTTCCTTCGCTTTCTCTTCGCTTCTTTCTCCCTGCTTTCTGCCTTATCAAGCAGCTAAAGACATGAAGCAAATGTCTATGGCGAATCAATCCAAGTCTATGAGATAAGTCGATATCAGATGTTTGAGTCTATACAGTATTGTATTTGCAAGACACCAGGATGAGTTCTTTATTGTGTACGACAATACTATATAGTCCAGGGCCTGTATTCACAAAGTATCTCAGAGCAGGAGTGTTGATCAAGGATCAGGTCCCTCCTGTCAATGTCATCTTATTCATTATCATCTGAAAGGCAAAACTAGATCAGTAGTCCTAGATCAACAGTCCTAGATCAGCAGTCCTGCTCTGGGACGTTTTGAATACAGGCTCAGGCCTTTTCTGCAACTTCACCTCTACTGCGGTATTAAACACAGAGGCTTCATTAAAATCAATGAACGGTGACATGAACTCAACAGCCTTTCTCTGTCTCCTAGCAGCAGTGTGTGGGGTGCTGAATCAGTCTTTGGAGACAGAGCAGCAGACCTGGGTTCAAATACTATTTGAAATCTTTTAGCGTTTGCTTTAACCTAACTGGAGTTTCAGATGGCCGTGGTTGGCACTCCTACGACTATTATATTGGTTCCATTATGGCAGGCAAGCTCAATCAAGTATTAGAAATTATTTCAAGCAGTACCGGTATTTAAACCCAGGTCTGATGGAGCACTGCATCAGTCTTCAGAGACCGAGCAGAGCAAAAGGAATACCAGCTCTGCAAAAAAGAGGGATTATGGGGAACAAACAGAACAGAACAGAGGACTACCACAGCTCTTTGGGATAGGAGGCAGAAGGAATAAAAGCTCTTAGCCTAACTCAGTGGAAAATGCCATCACCCACAGGGGAACCGCTACACATAGTCTAGTCGGACTAATAACTATCAGCGAGAGAGACTCTGATCCACCACAGCTGAACACACCCGCACACACACATACAGATGCATGCATGCACACGCACACATACACACTCTCTGATCCACTACAGCTGAGCTGATACCAGAACATGGATTTCTCCCCAGTCTCTCATTTCTACACTGATGCTGAGTCATCCCAAATCATGTTTACTCTCTGACTGTGTCTGAATTGGCACCATATTCTCTATGTGGGGCCTGCTCAAAAGCAGTGCACTATGTAGCAAATAAGTTGGGAAGCAGCCATGCCATGCTGCTTCCCCTCATGCTAGAGAGGAGCTCTTTAAATTCCTGAATCAGTCTCCCATGTAATATGTTAGTAGGGCCATAGGGAAATGGAGAGGGGGAGAGGGGATAAGAGGAGTCAATGTAGCAGGCTATGGGAGACAGGGGCAATGTTGAATTATACAACAGTTAGGTCTAATCCTGAATGCTGATTGGTTAAAACCACATTCCAACTGGTGTCTATTCCACACGTTACCACCGGCTAAATCTATGACATGAAAATGCCTATTTACTCTATTCCATCTGACTGCGCAATCCAATGTCTCATCAGCCCAGCCAGACAATTTATAAACTTGATCTCCACTATAAAAAGCATCTAGACATTATCTCACATTTCTTTTAGACTAACATTTTAACATTTAGACTAACATTTTAAAGAGCAGAGATTTGTATTAACTTTGCTGTCTGTTTCTTCAACATTTGCGAAATTGTTTCAATATTGAAATTTGATCTCCAGCTGTCCCATAGTAATGATTGTGTTGGGAGTCGGAACGAGACAGACAGGCAGGGAGCTTTTCTCAGCAAGTCGAAATCATGAATCAGCTGACGTCATTTTTATGGATATATACAAAGAAATGTCAATAGAAAAAAGGTCAAACTAAATTAAGTGCAGCTAGTTTGCTGTATTTCCAGCTTCAGTTTGAAGTGATTGTGTTAGCTGTGTTGTTGGCTAGCTCTTCTGAACAACAGTGTCTTGATGAGAGAGCACATTTTCTATGCCAGGCGAAGTTGCGCCTCATTAGCTCATTGTTATGGATGCATCCAAATAAATGTAATAAGAAAACAGCTTAAACAAATGCAAATGCAGCTAATGTTGTTATTCTGGCTGCACTGTTTGACGTGACTGTAAGTTAGCTGTAGTTGGCTAGCTAGCAAGCAAAGGATAAGAAGGTTGCTAGCCAGTATGCCAATGGAACATTTAGAACGAACGACAGGGTCGTGTCCATAGATACAGAGCAAAAAGACTGAACGACTGGGTAGTGTCTCTGGCAACCAAACCGATAGAACAAATGACCAGCCGGGTAGCAACCCTAGATTTGAGTCGGACTATATATTGTGGAAGGATGAAATAGTATGAATAAATTCATCAAAATAATGTTTTTTATGAAAATATGTAAATCATTATTTGAATATGTTGGTAACCCGTTGTATAAAAGTGATAATGCCCTCGAAGCCGGTGTTTGGAGGATATATTGGCACAGTTTGCCGGCTATCGACTTTGTCTCAGGCCTAACAACACCCGTGCCAATATATCCTCCAAACACTGGCTTCTTGGGCATTATCACTTGACTAATACACTCATTCACAAACATGGCTATTGTTAAATAATATTTGAGACGTTTATTAAAATGTAACATAATAACATATTTTATATGTGATCATTAATATCCAGGTCTATGTGTAACGGATGTGAAACGCTAGCCTAGTTAGCGGTGGTGCACGCTAAATAGTGTTTCAATTGGTGACGTCACTTGCCCTGAGACCTTAAAGTAGTAGTTCCGTGGCTTTTGTGGAGCGATGGGTAACGATGCTTTGTGGGTGACTGTTGTTGATGTGTGCAGAGGGTCCTTGGTTCACGCCCGGGTATGGGCGAGGGGACGGTCTAAAGTTATACTGTTGCATATGCTTGCGGTTATATTGAAATGAAAGACACTGATCACAAAGTGCACTTGTTATTCACTGAATACAGTATTAATAATATCCATAATAAATGTCCAGGTCTATACACTTTCCGTAATATTGAGATGAAAGACACTGATCACAAAGTACACTTGTCGTTCATTGAATACAATAATGATAATATCCATTTCATTACTATGCAGTATAAAGACATGATAAGATATTGTATGCTCAAGCATTGAATGGTTGAGTATAGAATATCTAATTGTTGTTCCGGGATTCTTAACAGCAAGGGGATTCCAGAAGCTCTGCCAAGGATTAGATTTGTCACAGTGAAATTATGCTAGAATTAATTTAGGGACAGGGGAAGAATATGACATCGTCAAGAATGATAACCTAGTGGATGGCAAGAATATGACAGGGTCTACTGTACTGGAAAGGAAGAATATAACAGCAAGAAATCTATGTCCCAAATAACACCCTATTCCCTATGTAGTAAAATACTTTTGACCAGGGCCCTTAAGAAATAGGGTCCCATTTTGCACACAACCAGTGTCTACTGGGATGATCATGTCAGCAAGAAGAACAGTCTATTCTACTGGAACTCTACTCTCATGTGAAACTCCCTCCTACAGTACACATCTTTGCAAGAAATACATACTTACAGCCCTATGACTGTCATGCACGAGAACAGCTTTTTTCAGTGACTGACATAATAGATACCTCAAGGCTATAGAGCCAGGCCTCACCTAGGTCTTCTGTTGCCACTCTTACTCTGGCATTCAGTTTATTAAGCCAGCGTGAACAACCGTGACTGAATATAAAACTGAGAAAACCTGCTAGCAGTCTATAAATGTAACCCTAATGGCTAAACCATTCTAACATTGTTACAGGCCCTGCCTGGCTGCAGTGTGTGAATGCAGTGCTGGGGAAAAGGAGGAGGAGGAAGCATGCTGCTTCTTCCATTAGCTAATTGAATTGGAATCGTTCCTATTCTGTAGCCTGTGATTTTCTTCCCTTTCGCTTTTTACAGTACGCCAAGCAAGTGCACATATAGGAGCTGCAAATAATTACACTTGTTTTGGAAGTAGCCAGAGAAAGAAAATCTGAGAAATTAGAAAATAAATAAATGTCCACCCAGCAAATGCTAACCTGTGAGATGGAGCTATTTACATGACCTCCTATTTTACTTCTTTCTCCTCGTGTGTACACAACAGTATTATCCGTTGCATGTTTTCCACAAGCCATAGTGAAGGGCTAATAGACCAGTCTTGCTGTAGTGGCGGCAAGTTGTCAAAGGCAACACCCTATATAGCCTACCTTACAATCCAATATGGACCAGTGTGCAGTAGTGTCACTACATCTATAATCCAGTATTCTGGCTTGATGCCCTAATGTCTTCCCAGTTCTCAGACATCTGGAGTCCTGCCTTAAAGGTGGAATCTGGGATCTGGGAATCTATTTATTGGTCATTTAAAAGGGAAAGTAGCGGGACTACAATTGTACTGAAAAAAAAATCCCAGATTGTAGCCTTGAAAACATGGAGACGGTGAAGAGCAATACAAAACATCAGTGTTTCTAGGTTTCATACAATCATACAACCAGGTCACAGAGAAATGTATAGCGTTAGAGATGGGAGAGAAGGTAGATGTCGTGATCCAGAACTAAGATGGCACAGCCTGTGACTGTGGCTGCACGCCTGGTGCCATGCCCCGTTGTCATGAAGAGCGGGATCTCATTCAGAACCCACACCAGCCTGTTGGGTCTTGTTAACATCTATAGAGGCTAACACAGAGGGCGATCATGACTCGAAGAGGCAGAAGGAAGGAGGAAGGATTGTGAGGGTGTCTCCCCGCCACATTCCCTGAGAAATACAAGACCAGAGGGAGAAGAAGATCTCATCTTGTCACGCCAATTGGTAACTGCCACATTTAGGGCTTGGTTTCCCAGAAGACTACCCAGCAAACCAAAATTGGCTCTGTGAAAGTTCCCAGAACATTCGTTAGGTCGTGGCAAATGTCTTCCTAACACAACAACTGTCCAGTCATGGTGATATAATTTTTGTTTAAAACATTTGCCTGATGTTGCAATGATGTTCCTCAAACACATTTAGTCTGTTTCTTTAAAAGGTTCCGAGAATGTTTCATTAGCTTGTGGGAACAGTCTGGTGAGAACATTGTGGGGACAAAAGATATGTTTGCAAAATAACTTCCTGTTGAATGCGGAACGAGGCAGCTCTTGGTTTGTTGTTTTGGAATATTAGCCTGGACTCGAACCAGGATCTCTAGTGGCACAGCTAGCAATGTGATGCAGTGTCATCGACCACTGCGCCACTCCGGAGGCCCCTAGCTACCTACCTTTTGTTTGGATCCTGCGATGCTATTGCCATCAGTTCCTGGGACCGCTGCTATCTGTCCAGGGATCCTGCTGACCAATGAGCTGCTAGCTGGCTATCAAGCTAGCATGGTTTCCTTGAGGGATTGAACACACCCGTGACACGGTTAGCCCCTGTGGCTGGGACCGCAAATTGGCCCAGGCTTGTGGCTGTCTGGATCCCTGCTGTTTGTATCTTCCCTGCTACCTGCCCTGTCTGGAACTGTGAGGAGTTACAGCATAGCCTACGTTGCTACCATGACAAAGACCAAAGCTGGTGGGAGTACCATTGAGGACAGTGGTGTCTATCACAGGTGAAGGATCTTTTAAACAAATAAAATAGTTATACCAGCAGTTGTTACAACGACAAGGAAAGTGTTGTGTCCAAATACCAGTGGAGTTACCTAATAAAAGAATGGACAACCTTACCAAAGAGGTCCAGGAATTGAACAGTTTGCAGTTCTTCCAGGGTCATTGAGAGATGACATCAGTTATGTATGTGAATCCATGATAACAATGACAGAGAAATCCGATTATGTCAAGGGACAATCAAGGTGGAGCAACATTATTACAGAAGGAATTTCAGAATCTCCACGAGACCTGGACGGAGTCAAAGTGAGGGAAATGATCACAGAGATACTCAAAATGGACCACGGGAAGATTGAGGTGGAGCGTGCCCACAGGACTGGAAAACCCAACATCTGCACAGGACGATAGTGGTCAAGTTCCTGAGTTTCAAAGACAAGGTTCAGTTGAAGTCAGAAATTTACATACACCTTAGCCAAATACATGTTTTAACCTTTATTTAACTACACAAGTCAGTTAAGAACAAATTCTTATTTTCAATGACATCCTAGGAACAGTGGGTTAACTGTCTGTTCAGGTGCAGAACAACAGATTTGTAACTTGTCAGCTCAGGGATTTGAACTTGCAACCTTCCGATTACTAGTCCAACGCTCTAACCACTAGGCTACCCTACTGTAAACTCTGTTTCACAATTCCTCACATTTAATCCTAGTAAAAATTCACTGTCTTAGGTCAGTTAGGATCACCACTTTACGTTAAGAAGGTGAAATGTCAGAATAATAGTAGAGAGAATGATTCATTTCAGCTTTTATTTCTTTCATCACATTCCCAGTGGGTCAGATGTTTACATACACTCAATTAGTATTTGGTAGCATTGCCTTTAAATTGTTTATCTTGGGTCAAACGGTTTGAGTAGCCTTCCACAAGCTTCCCACAATAAGTTAGGTGAATTTTGGCCCATTCCTCCTGACAGAGCTGGTGTAACAGAGTCAGGTTTGTTGGCCTCCTTGCTCGCACATGCTTTTTCAGTTCTGCCCAAAAATTATGGGACTGAGGTCAGGGCTTTTTGATGGCCACTCCAATACCTTGACTTTGTTGACCTTAAGCCATTTTGCCACAACTTTGGAAGTATGCTTGGGTCATTGTCCACTTGGAAGACCCATTTGCGACCAAGCTTTAACTTCCTGACTGATGCCTCGAGATGTTGCTTCAATATATCCACATAATTCTCCTACCTCATGATGCCATCTATTTTGTGAAGTGCACCAGTTCCTCCTGCAGCAAAGCACCCCCACAACATGATGCTGCCACCTCCATGCTTCACGTTTGAGATTGTGTTCTTCAGCTTGCAAGCCTCCCCCTCACTCGTTTTACTGTCGATATAGATACTTTTGTACTTCCTCCAGTATCTTCACAAGGTCCTTTACTGTTGTTCTGGGATTGATTTGTACTTTTCACACTGAGGTACGTTCATCTGTAGGAGACGCGTCTCCTTCCTGAGTGGTATGACGGCTGCGTGGTCCCATGGGGTTTATACTTGCGTACTATTGTTTGCACAGATGAATGTGGTTCCTTCAGGCGTTTGGAAATTGCTCAAGGATGAACCACACTTGTGGATATCTACAATTTTTTTCTGAGGTCTTGGCTGATTTATTTTGATGTTCCCATGATGTCAAGCAAAGTCGCACTGAGTTTGAAGGTAGGCCTTGATATACATCCACAGGTACACCTCCAATTGACTCAAATGATGTCAATTAGCCTATCAGAAGCTTCTAATGCCATGATATAATTTTCTGTAATTTTCCAAGTCAATTTAGTGTATGTAAACTTCTGACCCACTGGAATTGTGATAAAGTGAGTAAAATTGAAATAATCTGTCTGTAAACTATTGTTGGAAAAAGTATTTGTGTCATGCACAAAGTAGATGTCCTAACTGACTTGACAAAACTATAGTTTGTGGTTGAAAAATGAGTTTTTATGACTCCAACCTCAGTGTTTGTAAACTTCTGACTTCAAGTGTAGCTGTTCTGGAAAGAGTCAAGAACTTGGGAGGAACGTACATCTTCCTCAACGAGGACTATCTTGAAGCTGTGTGCCAGAGGAGGAAAGAACTTATCCCAGCCATGAAAGCTTCCAAAGTGCAATTACAGCTGCAAGTATCTTGGGGTATGTCTCTATAAGCTTGAATCATCTAGCCACTGGGATTTTTGCCCATTCTTCAAGGCAAAACTGCTCCATCTCCTTCAAGTTGGATGGGTTCCACTGGTGTGAGGCAAAAATAGGTCTTTAGGTCATACCACAGATTCTCAATTGGATTGATGTCTGGACTTTGACTAGGCCATTCCAAGACATTTAAATGTTTCCCCCTAAACCACTCAAGTGTTGCTTTAGCAGTATGCTTAGGGTCATTGTTCTGTTGGAAGGTGAACCTCAGTCCCAGTCTCAAATCTCTGGAAAACTGAAACAGGTTTCCCTCAAGAGTTTCCCTGTATTAAGCGCCATCCATCATTCCTTCAATTCTGACCAGTTTCAAAGTCCCTACCAATGAAAAACATCCCCACAGCATGATGCTGCCACCACCATGCTTCACTGTGGGGATGAAGTTCTCGGGGTGATGAGAGGTGTTGGGTTTGAGACAGACATAGCATTTTCCTTGATGGCCAAAATATAAATTTTAGTGTGATCTGACCAGAGTACCTTCTTCCATATGTTTGGGGAGTCTCCCACGTGCCTTTTGGTGAACACCAAATGTGTTTGCTAATTTTTGCTTTAAGCAATGGCTTTTTTCTTTACACTCTTCCGTAAGGCCCAGCTCTGTGGAGTGTACGGTTAAAATTCGTCCTATGGACAGATACTCCAATCTCCGCTGTGGAGTTTTGCAGCTCCTTCAGGGTTATCTTTGGTATCTTTCTTGCCTCTCTGTAAAATGCCCTCCTTGCCTGGTCTGTGAGTTTTGGTAGGTTTATTGCGTTGCCATATTCTTTCCATTTTTTAAATAATGGATTTAATGGTGCTCCCTGGGATGTTCAAAGTTTCTGATATTTTTTTAATAATCCAACCCTGATCTGTACTTCTCCACAACTTTGTCCCTGACCTGTTTGGAGAGCTCCTTGGTCTTCATGGTGTCGCTTACTTGGTGGTCGCCCCTTGCTTAGTAGTGCAGACTCTGGGGCTTTGTCACGGATCCCCCCAGTACTGCTGCTCATTCGGTTCACCAGTTACGGAGGTCAACATCACTGGCCTTCTAGGCTGTACTGAACTGTGTCATTATGCACACCTGGTTCCAATTCCTCACTTATTGTAATTGTTTAAATGTGCCCTTTGCTTCCCCATTGGGCTGTTGATTATTGTTCCCACGTACGTTGGTCGTGTGAGTACTTATGCGTTGTCTCAGCCTGTGCTGCGTGTTTTGTGTTTTGTGTATTACGGGTCTCGTCACGTGTCGTTCTTTTGTTTGGGTACATCCCAGTGTTTTGTATACATTTCTAAGTAACCCCAAACTTTTGAACGGTAGTGTATGTGCAGTGTCTTTTCAACCTCTCCCATATTGTGGATTCAGAGCTCTCTATCTAATGGAACTCAGAGGGTTTTGTTTAACCTCTTTGGGCTAGGGGGCAATATTTTGACGTCCGGATGAAAAGCGTGCCCAAAGTAAACTGCCTGTTACTCAGGCCCAGAAGCTAGGATATGCATATAATCGGTAGATTTTGAAAGAGAACCCCTCTAAAGTTTCTAAAACTGTTAAAATAATGTCTGTGAGTATAACAGAACTGATATGGCAGGCAAAACCCAGAGGACAAAGCTTTCTGGACCGAGGGGTTGTTAAGCAGTTGGGCCTGGACACTGTTTTGCTCGATTCACCTCTGGATGCCAACACTCTCAATGGAAAGCTACTCTTCCGTGTTTTGGAGAGTACTGTTCCTGTCACCCCGGATCCTAGAATACCATCCTCTCTCTGGTAATCACCAGGAAAATATCCGTTTCCACATAATCGACTGTTCCCACTCACCTCTGGTTCTGGGCCATCCATGGTTAAAGCTACACAACCCACAGATTGACTGGTCTACCGGAAGGGTCACTACTTGGAGAACATTTTGTCATTCTAATTGTCTACATTCTGCCCTTCCTCCTGCCTTGTCTGAACCCCAGTCCATTCCAGAACCCCCAGACCTGTCTTCTGTTCCTCCAGAATATCACGGTCTAGCTCCTGTATTCAGTAAGCACTACACCCCATCCCTGCCACCTCATCGGCCATATGACTGTTCTATCGAGCTTCAGCCTGGAGCTCCTCTCCCTAGTAACAGGTTGTATAACCTCTCTCGCCACGAGCAAGAAGCCATAGAAGAATACATCCAGGACTCCCTGGCTGTCGGAGATATCAGGCTTTCTTCCTCTCCGGTGGGAACTGGATTTTTCTTTGTCAAGAAGAAGGACAGGTCACTGAGGCCATGCATAGTCTTCTGTGGGTTGAATAGTGTCACTGTCAGGAACAAGTATCCCTTGCCACTTATCAGTTCTGCTTTAGCCCCCCTCCATGGTGCCACAGTTTTTACTAAACTGGACCTCCGCTATGTCTACCACCTTGTCCGCATCAGAGATTAGGACGAGTGGAAAACGGCGTTCAACACACCACTTGGACATTTCGAGTACCTTCTTATGCCGTTTGACCTCACTTCACGGCTGTTTGTCAGAGCCTGGTTAATGATGTACTGAGGGATGTCATTGGGTGTTTTGTTTTTGTTTATGTGGATGACTTTCTTATTTTTTCGAAGGACCTTGAGGCTCACAAGCAACACGTCTACCAAGTTCTCCAAAGGCTATTGGAGAATAAGCTATTTGTCAAGGCTGAGAATGTGAGTTTCATGTTTCCTCTGTGTCCTTCTTGGGTTACATTATTGCTCGAGGTTAGCTAAGAATGGACCCTGCCAAGGTTAGGGCAGTCACAGATTGGCCTGTGCCCGCAAATCTGAAGTAGTTACCTGGGGTTTGCCAATTTTTATAGACGATTAATCTGTGACTACAGTCGTTTGGCAGCTCCTCTCACCTCCAACTCCATTGCACTGGTCCTCTGAAGCAGAGGCAGCGTTCCAGGAACTCAAGCACCGCTCCACTTCTGCTCCTATCCTTACCCAGCCAGACCCACAACTCCAGTTCGTCCTCGAGGTGGACGCTTCCGACACCGGGTTAGGTGCAGTCCGGCTCAACGTTCTCCCTCGGAACAGAAGCTCCATCCTTGTGCCTTCTTGTCACGCAAGCTCTCGCCTGCAGAGAGAAATTGACGCAGGCAACCGGGAACGCTTGGCTGTTAAGCTGGCTCTTGAGGAGTGGCGTCACTGGTTAGAGGGTTCAGTCTTTCCCTTTGTTGTGTGGCAGGATCACAAAAATCTAGCCTACATCCAGAACGCCAAATGTCTCAACTCTCGGCAGGCCAGGTGGGCACTGTTTTTTGAAAGATTCAACTTCACACTCACCTATCACCCCGGATCTAAGAATACCAAGCCTGATGCCCTCTCTCGTCAGTTCACCGTAGACAACACAAGTAGCAAAGCCTGAGACCATTATGCCATCCTCCTGCATCGTTGCTGCTGTCTCCTGGGAGATGGAGTCCTGTGTTCATCACGCTCAGCTGAACCACCTGATCCTAGAAACGGTCCTTGTAAGGCTTTGTTGGTGCCAGATTCAGTTCGTTCTTATGTTCTTCAATGGGCCCATTCTACTCACCTCACCTGTCACCCTGGCATGAACCGGACAATCGCCTTCCTACATCATCACCCGTCAGGGGGCGCAGTTGGCAGTATCTGGTGGACTCAGAGGGATACGGGCCTGAGGAGCGCTGCTGGGTGCCCCGTCGTCACTTTCTGGATCTGCTGTGCTTGTTTCCCTGCCTTACACCGTTTTGTCCTCTCTTGCAGTCACTGCTCTGTCTCTGGCTCCTGTCCCCTGTTCCACATCTCACCACCTTGCCCTGGATATCACTCACCACCACTACCTTCTCCTCAGGACCTGTTTCCCTTTTCATCTCAGCCAACTCCAACCTCAATCTACACTACTGTTTTTTCTGCAACTCATCTGAGCAACCGTGGTTTTGCACTCCATATTTCTCTGTGTACAATAAACATTTTGGTTAATTCATCCCGGATTCCTCTTCTGAGTCCACTCTTGGATTCCCCCGTTTCACTCCGCGTAACATGCTTTGCTTCTTTGACACCACATTCCACAAAAGGTCCTGCCATTTCTAGTTTTATCTTATCTTGATTATTGTCCAGTCATAATTATGGTCAAGTGATGCAAAGAAGGACCAAGGTAGCCCTTTCCTGCATTCAAATTATCTAGCGGACTCATGGGTGGAATGTTTTCAATATGTTTCTGAATTTCATAATTAATCAACTTTTATTTTTATGCCGGATATCCAGTGTTTCTATGTCACACAGTTTTGTTACACTTCAGTCTTCTGTGATGTAAAGTACCAGTCAAAAGTTTGGACACACCTACTCACTCAAGGTTTTTCATTATTTTTACTATTTTCTTCATTGTAGAATAATAGTGAAGCCCTCTAAACTATGAAATTAAATCATAGTCAAATAATGTTTTTCATGTTTGAGATTCTTCAAAGTAGCCACCCTTTGCCTTGATGAGAGCTGTGCACACTTTTGGCATTCTCTCAGCCAGCTTCATGAGGTAGTCACCTGGAATGCATTTCAATTGACAGGTGTGCCATAAGTTTTGTGGAATTTCTTTCCTTCCTAATGAGTTTGAACCAATAAGTTGTGTTGTGACAAGTTAGGGGTAGTATACAGAAGATAGCCCTATTTGGTAAAAGACTAAGCCTACATTATGGCAAGAACAGCTCAAATAAGCAAAGAGAAATGACAGTCCATCATTAATTTAAGACATGAAGGTCAGTCAATATGGAGCATTTCAAGAACTTTGAAAGTTTCTTTAAGTGCAGTCGCAAAAACCATCAAACAGGAAAGGAAGACCCAGAGTTACCTCTGCTGCAGAGGACAAGTTCATTAGAGTTTACTGCACATCCGATTGCAGCCCAAATTAATGCTTCACAGAGTTCAGGTAACAGACACATCTCAACATCAACTGTTCAGAGGAGACTATGGGAATCAGGGCTTCATGGTCGAATTGCCAAGAAACACGCGCTATGGACATTAGACCAGTGGAAATCTGTCCTTTGGTCTGATGAGTCCAAATTTGAGATTTTTGGTTCCAACTGCCATGTCTATGTGAGACACGGAGTAGGTGAACGGATGATCTCTGCATGTGTGGTTCCCATCGTGAAGCATGGAGGAGGAGGTATGATGGTGTGGGGTTTGCTTTGCTGGGGAAACTATCAGTGATTTATTTAGAATTCAAGGCACACTAACCAGCATGGCTACCACAGCATTCTGAAGCAACATGCCATCCCATCTGATTTGCGCTTAGTGGGACTGTAATTTGTTTTTCAACAGGACAATGACCAAAAACACACCTCCAGGCTGTGTAAGGGCTATTTGACCAAGAAGGAGAGTGATGGAGTGCTGCATCAGATGACCTGGCCTCCACAATCACCCGACTTCAACCCAGTTGAGATGGTTTAGGATGAGTTGGATGTCAGAGTGAAGGAAAAGGAGTCAACAGCATATGTGGGAATCCCTTCAAGACTGTTGGAAAAGCATTCCAGGTGACTACCTCTTGAAGTTGTTTGAGAGAACGCCAAGAGTGTGCAAAGCTGTCATTAAGGCAAAGGGTGGCTACTTTGAAGAATCTAAAATCTAAAATATATTTTGATTGGTTTAACACTTTTTCAGTTACTACAATATTCTATGTGGCGCAGCGGTCTAAGGCACTGCGTCTCAGCGCTAGAAGCATCACTACAGACACCCTGGTTCAAATCCATGCTGTATCACAACTGGCTGGTATTGGGAGTCCCATAGGGCAGTGCACAATTGGCCCAGCATTGTCCCGGTTTGGCTGGTGTAGGCCATATTTGTAAATAACAATGTGTTCTTAACTGACTTGCCTTGTTTTGGGAACATATATTTTGTGATCTCCACACAATGTTCACATTAGACTGTTCCCACAACTTAAAGAAACATTCTGGGAACCTTTAAAGAACAGACTAAATGTTTTCTGAGAACGTTTTTGCAACATCAGGCAAATGTTTTCTACAAACATTGTATACTCATCAGCACACTGGACAGTTTTTGTGTTATGAGAACATTTGCCGCAACCTAACGAACGTTCTTGGACCTTTCACAGAAACAATTTTGGTTTGCTGGAGCAAAAAAATTATGTCTCAGTTGGTAGAGCGTGGCGCTTTGAAAGGTATGAGTGTGGGTTTGATTCCCGGGACCACTCATACGAAACATTTATGCACGCATGACAGTAAGTCACTTTCGATAAAAGCCTCTGCTAAAATGGCATATATTACCTGGAATCCTAATGAGAACTTTTGGGGAATGTTCTGTGGTGGTTGTTACAGATGTTTTGGGGATGTTATTATCCTAATGTTAGATAAAACCCTAACTTGAACGTAATGGGAATCTTAGCTAATGTTCTGGGAACGTTCCCAGTTTGCTGGCTCAAAAGCAATTTCAGTAGAGATTATCCATTGAGCATGCTTTTTTACCCAGGACTCGGCTTAGTAAACTGTGTCCGGGACCATAGGCTTTGAGGGTGTAGAATAATATTAAAAGATGAGGGATAATGTCAATATACATAACAAAAAATATATATAAATATATTGCCAGTTATCAATGACTGATATCAATGTCTTTTAAACCCTGCTTTTACATGCCGCTAAAATGCGTCCTTCGTCCTGATCTTGTCTGTTTACACTTATAAAATCTGCTCACAATCGGATCACAATGTGTCTTTTAGTCGCCTACACCTGTCTAAAAATGTGGCCAAAATCAGGACAAAGGAGGCATGTTAGAACCAGGTATAAACAGGGCTTCTGTGAGAGACAGGGTCAGCACTGGTTCACCATGACAAGGCGCCATCTTGCCAAGGCATCAATGTACTGTACATCTACAGAGAAGGTGAACAAATGCACAATTTATACTGTACATTCAGAAGAAAAATGTTTTATTTTCATCAGTGCAAGTGCAACCTTGTCCTAACTTGTTAACATTTCAGCTGACACTTTAATTTGTGCCATATAGATGTGTCACATCATGCACAAAGACGTTGAAAGCACACTTAACTAAGCGCCTACTACTTACCATGTTGTGATTGCAAGCCGTGTCTGCATCCGCATCTCACTTATCTGCCACCTAGAGAAATTACCCATCTAGCATTTTAGCTGCAGCGACAGTGCCTCAACTTGGAGTGTGTGTGTGTACTTGTGTGTGCGTGTGTCTGAGGCTGATTGGCTTAAAGAACATGCTGTGCGGATGCTGTTCCTGAAATGAGAAGGGTGACCCATATTTCTATCCAGCCCTATAGTGAAATCGTTCAAAGTGTGTGTGTGCGTTTGCATGCATGCCTGTGTGTGCGTGTGTGCATTTGTGCCTGCATACAGTACGTGCATGTGCATATTTGTGTGTGTGACGGGTGAGGGGGTGGGTCAGGAGCCAATTAGAGTGTACATTGCTTTGGGGAGCTAACAGGGAGGGAGCTAACACGTTGCTATTAAAAAAGTGAGAAAACATGCCTGAATTACAGAAGAGCAGGGATATGACATCAACCCAGGGCTCTGTCACGACTGATCCAGATGAGCCCTGATAGGGGTTGGGAGAGCCTGTGTTGTCGTTTATACTCCATTTAAAGGAGCATAGAACTGACACTGACAGAGAGGACAGAAGCAAGGCTAGACACTCACAGAGACAGTATATACACATGCAGGCAAGCACTCACACGGGGACACACACACAGATGCACATACTCACGTACACACACACACAGCATCCTACAATACAGCACACTATATGCCTCTGCATGGCTGCTTTGTCCAGTGAGGTATTATGAGGTTTTTTTCACTCAAAGACTAATCCGCCCTTGACATTTTACAACATGTTAGCATGAGAGCCCCAGGGACAGCCTGAGAAGAGAACTCTAGTTACTGTACAGGATATCCCTTAATGACAAGGGCCATACCGCTGTACTGTACAGGCAAAGTCCTAGAGAGCTGAGCTGTGTATTTTCTATTCTCTCTTTTTTCTCTCCCCACCACTCGAAACCATGCAGCACCTCTTTAGGTGTTCAAAACCTTGAATCCCTGATATCTAATATTAATATCAGAATCTTGTATGGCGCAGACATGTCTATTATTGTTAGACCGACAAGTTATTTCATGGTCGTGTCCAGTATGGCACCCTATTCCGTATGGGCCCTGGTCAAAAGTAGTGCACTATATGGATAATAGGGTGCGATTTGGGATGCACATCATACTGTATTGATATTTAAAAACATGTATTCTGGTTATAATGTATTGTCCATTCAATTGGGTTACATGTGGTTGGTTCTACTGTACTATTGATCTGGTCAATGAATGACTCTTAGTTTTTTTTAAACTAGCATATTTATATTTCAAAAGCTATGGACTTTCTACTCGTGCAGGAAATTGGGCTATTAAATAGTCTCAAAGATATTTCTGGAACACAAGTCTTAAGAGAAGCATTGTGGTAACTGGCTTTTAAATGGGTTTCCGCAGGGACCGGGATGAAGTGGGATCAGGTAACCTAGCTACATTGGTCAAATTGATCATGACATCAGCTAGGTTATATTGATGATATAACCTAAGGTGTTCGAGAATACATCTTAACTTCATGGTTTCGTTTTAAAATGTGTTGAATATTCTACGACTCAATAGGGTCTAAAACGTTAAATGATTTCAGCGCTTTCAATGTCAGACTCAGACAGCATAAGGTGAATTGGCGTTACACCGCGACATATGCACAAGATGCATGCAAGACCCACAGCCTTAACTATCTCGTTCCCCATCGCATGTCTAATAATAGCCAAGCCCCGGTAGGCTACAGCATACTCTGCTCCGTTAGTCAAATGCAGGTCAGTGGGGTTCTTTGGATGGATCGCATCTGTTTAATTCAATTCCAGAATATCTATAATGTATTATCTTTGGTTCTGCCTCAAACATCTTTATTTTGACTTTGAATGCAGACTGGCAGTGGCCCCTACGGGCAATCATACGGAGAGCAGATATTATGTGGAATTGTGCAGATCTTAAATACTGTGAAATTACTGTGTAGTCTATTCTGAAAGAAACAGAATGTCACATTATGCAACATCCGTTCTCTACAAGTTATACAATTGTGAAGTCTATGTTTCGGTTATTTGCTGTACGAATGGCAATGTGTGTGTGATCACCCAGCTAACATAGAGATCACAGGCTACCGTAGCAGAAATAACCTCTGCACATGGAGAAACTGTGCTCTCTGGTTTTAATGAAATCCGCTCCATGTGATATTTGAGAGTGCAAACCCCATCCAGCTATTTCGTTTGATTCAGTTTTATTGGGAGCATATCGGTAGAATAAAATGCCACTTCAAGATCCCTGATGAGTTCTCATTTTGCCTTTTCCTTCCTGGTCTGGGGAGCAAGATGGGAAAACTCTCGAATCTCTGCGTGCTCAGTGGGACCCTCGACTGAACAGCGACAGTGCTGAAGACACCGCTGTCTGCCGCTGTTCCGCTCTGCCGCTGTCCGTGGTCCTGAAGTAGAGTGCGTCGTCTTGCTCACAAGGGTCATGAGAAGCGCCGCTGTTCCTGTATGCTCCTCTAAACAACATTGGCCGTATAGGCGGAGGACTTGATTCGGTGCTTTTTCGCCTCAACTTATTCAACTAACGAGCATCAAGCTGTGATTGTTACTATGTTCTCAACTTCTTCCCGGTGAGTGCGCACGGAAAAGTGTGGAAGATAAAACGTATATTTTGGCTAACATTTAACTTTCCCTCGCGAAAAGGAGATGTTAGGTGTAAATGTCGTATCTTTTAGATATTTGTTCTCCTCTTAAAGTTATATCTTCCGGATCTCTGGTCTATTATATTTCCCATTGCCATGCACGCGCTGCTGGATGTATGCAACAAGACCGAATGGTGTTTTTGATCTGCAGCAATTGGAAGTTGATTGAAATGAACCTCACTGCCGTGGACGTCTAGGATCAGCCTATTGACAACAATAGAGGGAATTATAATTTTTCGAGTCTTATTTTTCACACGTGAACTGCCTATTGTGGTGTTGTTATCTTAATCTCTGGGAAATAAGGGATAATCATGTATCAGACCGATTTGTGTGTGCATATCACATCGCTTGCGCTGCTCCAAAGGCATCGGTACCGACAATGGTCTAGTATCTAACTGCTTTTACGCACAACAATAGCAACTGAAGGGGGATTATCTTTTTATCTGGAGCCTGGTGGTTTCATCGAATTGTTCATCTGGAAGTTGTTGTGTCCTGTGTTTAATCCGTTCTACCGGTTTGGATCTCTGTTGATCCCGACTCCTACCAGTGGAACCAGGCATTTCAACGCGGTGAGTCAGTCTGTAATGGCCAGTTTATCCACCTTCCCATTTATTGTCAAATCCATTGTAAAACCTCGTCTCCTTTTTCCATTGTCAACACATCTTATTTCTCTTGGAGCTTTCTCTTACTTTAAATACTGACATTCTGCAGTTTATATCATAAATGTAATGATAGGAAATAGGCCTACTTTAGATTGGTATTTGAGGACAACAATATTGTCAAGAAATGTTTCTGTCAATTAAGATTCAGTGAGTCTCTCCCTTGGCAGGAAGGAATATAATGAACAGAGCTCAGTTTAGTCTCGAGGCAAATATAGAATTCCGTTCTTCTAGCTACCATCGCGAGGGGCGAAGCGTTTGGACTAAAGCCTATTGCGCATTAAGCACTGACTGGGGGAATATGTCATTCTTTTGGTAAAGGCTGTTGAAGTAAAATAAAAACAAATAAAATCAACACTAAGCATGGGCGGGGTGATCAAATCCCCACTGACAAGGGTGTTCAAATGATTAACATGGAGAAACCTGTTGGTCATGTAATTCACATTGAAGATCCAAATCTGTTTTTATTTTTTATAAAAGCAAAGCACATGAGACCTATAAGGTTAGGTTATATTTTCACTCTGAACTGCACTGGGTTCAATGTGCCATAGCCTTTAATCTATAAGAAAACACAGGTGTTTGCAATGTAGCCTACGAGCCTGTACCAATACTTTACCGGTAGGTTTCCGCTACCGATGCAATGGGCGACCTCCTTTTTGGGAATCCAACAATAGCCTAAGACATTTTTTCTACTAATTGCTGTTTATTGGTCTTATTTATTCTAATACACATATTGTCCCTCTTAATTTCTTTATTTCTCTCTCTCGCTCTCTCTCTGTCTGTATGTCTGTCTCTCACGCACACACACAAAGACGACTTAGATTGTAAACCTTTACTGTGATTGTGTCCGTGGTTGTGAATAAGTCTAATTGAAAATATCCCACACCATTTGTATGATATCATCAGGATGTTTATTTGGCACCTGTCCCAAACAGCCTTGTCTTGCTTCATGCAAGAACAGACAGTGAATGGAAAGTTAAGGGTAAAGTAAATGCAACTTCGACCCTCTCCTTGAATGCAATAGGAATACCGCGGCGAAGGATGGGCCCTCTCTTTCCAATGACCTGCGTTGTCCTCCTCGCCCTCCACGCCACTGTGTCACCAGCTTCCTTCAGTCCCGAGGATTACGCCGCGGACGAGGCGGAGTTAACTGCCAACAGCGACACCATAATTTTCGACGACTACCGGGGGAAAGTTTGCGTGGACGACAGTGGCTTCGTTTACAAACTGGGGGAACGTTTCTTCCCGGGACACTCGAACTGCCCGTGCGTTTGCACCGAGGACGGGCCGGTGTGCGACCAGCCAGAGTGCCCCAAGATACACCCGAAGTGCACAAAAGTGGAGCACAATGGATGTTGTCCAGAATGCAAGGAGGTTAAAAACTTTTGTGAATACCGGGGAAAAACATACAAGATCCTGGAGGAATTTAAGGTAGGGATGTTTTGTGTTTATTGTCTAATTTGCATGGTCTATTGATCAATCGTTTGTAATCATTTAAAATGTTAATTTCAACATTTGGATGCAATTACATTTGTACCACAATACACATCATAATCAGGCATATAATTCGTTTTGCTTAATTAGGTAATGACCTGAGAGAGAACAATTGAATGTGATCAAAACAATGCAGCAGTGTTGACTGCATAATTGTTGCAACCCCAACAACCATTCCACTCAAAACATGATTGTAATGTTTGCCCTCTCATAATATAGTAAGTTTAAAGATTTGCATGGCCATGCCAGATGGAGAGGGTCAACTATAACTGGTATTTTGTTTTCCCTCAATGGTCTCTGCTGGTAGGAGAATCCATGTAATCTATTCTGTTTGTAGAGTCACGGTGCAACATGAACTCATTAACTCACTGCATTATTTGACGTCTGTCCTATTTAACGGATATGGCTGATTTACAATGGCACTATGTGCTGCACAATAACTACAGGCACCTCACACTGTGTCAATGGGCTTGGAGATTTCCCAAGCAAGCAAATTCATCAATGGCAAACTGGAGATGCTTTGAGCCATGGTTGGAGTATTATTGTATCATGCTTGAAGTAGGCTTGTCTACCATACTGAATGAAACCCATACCCAGGTTGGAGTGGGACGTTACATGGTGGAAGAGGCTGTAGCACAGCGTAGGAGGGGTATGCGTCAGTCGGGTGAGAGCAGGAGAAGAGGTCATTTAGTGTTGGCGTGGACAGTCCTAGTCTATACTGACCAATGATGAACACCATTAGCATTGCTTAATACTGGCTTATAAACAGGGCCTATACTATAGTGCTGCTCATTTCATTCTGCTGTGAGTGAGTCAGTTGACCCTACAGATTTAAAAAAGTAAGGACCAGGAATAAGTACATTTTCAGACAAATTTTTCAGTCATATACTGTTGCCTATACCCAACAGTGTTTACTACAACTATGCTGGATAATGCAGCATTCGTTCTAAACATGAGAAGGAATTGTGCCAACTTTTCCCTCAGAAGATGCATTTCTTAGACCCGTCACAGTGACAGGAGGAACCACCTGGCGAATACAGATGAGCTGAATACTGTAACAGCAGCACTGACATGACAAACATAAACAAAACCAGAGATATGCCCTGAATAGTAATGGGTAGTTGTTAGTTGTTCTGCAATGTGAAATGTTTAGCGATGTGAAATACGAGATTTTCTAGTAACTAGCTACAAGATCAGGGTAATCGCATGATACCTCCCTAATCCTCTTCATACCAAATAAACATGATGAAATGACTCGACTGAATGTCAGTTGTTTCAGTGAAACTAAACAATCTAAGGACATTTTATAGAAGAGAGCAAAGATGATCTCATTCGAAATCTTTTGTTTGACTTACATTAACAGAAAATGTGTTGTAATATAAAGACCAACCTAAAGTACTTCTGCTAAAACCCTGTAACACAATTGCACATGATTGAGCTCTACTGGTGGTTGTATTTTATTGTATAGTTTGAGTAGTTTCCAAGATGATTTAGCATTTTAGTGCATGAGGTGACCAATGACATTGTTTACATTTACGCTTTTGTGATATCATACTGTGTTCCCAAACATCCACTTGTGTGATGGTTAGCATTACATCAAATTATGCTAATGTTCCATTTCCATTCCCCAGAAAATCATGGTCCCTAAAGTATTGTTGTGAAGTTTGGTATACAAGTTGGTCTAGGTTGGTGGTAAATGCAACACAGAGACCAAGGGTATTCAACTGTTACCCTACGAGGTCCAGAGCCTGCTGGTTTTCTGTTCTACCTGACAATGAATTGCACCCACCTGGTGTCCCAGGACTAAATCAGTCCATGATTAGAGAGTAACAATGAGAAAAAAAAGCAGTGGAACTGGCTTCAAGGTCCAGAGTTGAGTTTGAGGGGCATAGACCATAGTTGTCTTGTTTCTGTTACGTTATTATTTGTCATTTTGTTTCCAAGAAATCTAATCCCTCAAAAAGGCCAGGTAGTTGATTTGATTAGCCTAATGTCCTTGATCATATTCTCCAACTCAATTCAATTCAATCAAACTGTGACTGCTCATCCCAAGTAATACACCTGCCACTAATTCTAGACAGCTCTATATCACTTACAATGCTCTTACATCTCTAGCAAGAGTCCTGGCATTAGCTAATTAGTATGGGGGACTTCAGTGAAGCAGTGTGTTGCTAATAAGGTTGTGAGAGATCAGGCATTTACACCTGTGTACTTAATCCATTGTGATCGGTGACTGGGCCTGCGTCCCAAATGGCACCCTATTCACTTTCTAGTGCACTAGTTTTGATCAGGGCCCATGGGACTCTGGTCAAAAGTAGGGCACTGTAAAGGAAATAGGGTGTCATTTGGGACTTAGCCTGGGTGGATCGGTGTTGAGCGGACGAGTGGCACGTCAATGAAGCCTCTTAGCCCTGTATTGGGATGCACAGCCATGCTCCCCTCAGGGAGGGAGAGAGAGGCCTGTGAGCGTGTCTAAAGCCTGCTGGTTTGATGTGAGATCAAGTCCATCAATAGTGCATCTCAACCTCCAATCCCCACTAACCTTGAGTGGCGGGGCCCAGCGAGAGGGAAGGACATTTCCCGCCTCTTGAAAAACCATTAATTTGTTCCTATCGATTTTCTCAACAGAGAAATTACACATGGAGGCAGAACAGAGAGGGGAAACTGTGACTGGAACAATAAAAATGGCCACTCTTCAGTTAGTTTAGATAAATAATTGATATAGGCAAGGATGGCCATTGACCACAGCTTCGAAGCTTCGATCAGATCACTGTTGTGGGACTGTTGATTCGTGACAGGAATCTGATGACTTGAGGGAGCTAAAGTCATAAAACCATGGTTGTGTTCAGCATGAAAGTGCCTGTTTATGAAAGCATGAAAGACATATGAAATTATTATATCTCTTTGAATTACTGTATAAAACGAGGACTGCATGGTGTCTAGCGGAGTTAACAGAAATCAAAGGGAGCCAGTCATTTCTAAAGAAAGACCCAATTAAGAGGATACCAACAGGACTGGTTTGCATTTCCTTTGCCCTCGTCCTGGCGCTTTATGCAGAGCTCTATGTTTACTGAACACAGCAGGCGAGGAAGGAGTCCAACAGATATCAGCATCTTTAAGACCCACAAGGCAGATTAGATCTTTATAAGGTTGGAAATCTCTCTAATATCTCTTCTAAACAAGCAGGCATGCAGCCATACAGAGTATGATAGAAACACTGGGTTTATGACCAGTATGTCTAACACCCAAAAGGCAGAATTTAATTTCATAGACTAGACTATATCACCACCTTGTCCAACATCTTATGTTTCTCTGATGGAAGAGGGAATGTCAATAATTTGTGCATTACCCATAGCAAGTGTCTCCGAGTTACATTCTATAGATGCCATGTCAGTAATAAAACCCATTGATAAAGAATGACTTGATTGACCATTGATTGATCATGGATGTTGCCCTGTAATCTGTTAAGAAATGTGCTCCAGCCTTAAAGACCTCATTCGTCAGAAAGGGAATCTTTCCATCCGCAGAATGCTGAGTCAGTCTCTGTTGGGCAGTAGTCCATTATTTATGTAGATGTAATGTAGTTGGAGGGAAGCTACTTTATTAGGTCTGGTGGACAGTTGGGTGACGGGGAGCTGCTGTGCTGTATACTATATCCCACTCTCAGTAGAGATGTGCCACTCACCGCTGATGGTAAATATACTTTCATTTTAGATGTATGTTTTGTAGTATATAAGATAAGATAGAAAGAGTATAAGTATATCAAAAATAGAGTACATTAGAGTATATGAGAGAGTTATGCCACTCACCCTCGGTAGGTGTTTCACCTACAGGGTTCCCCGTCCGACGAGGAAGGGACCAGTCTGCCCATCGTGGCTCCCGCCTTCGCGCCTGTACTACCCCCGGCCCTTCCCCCAGCCTCAGCCCCAGAGTCTGCAGCGCAGCTCCAATCAAGAACCAGGAGATATAGGGTGAGTTCAGATCCCAGGCAATAGAGATAAAACAATTGTTCTATATCTATGTCCCAGGCTGGCAGGACGTGACAGCACAGGACAGAACAGAACAGGACAGAACAGGCTATAGGGCTGGGATGTGAACTCAGATCAATCCCCATCCCATCTGTGCTCCTGCCTGACTGAGTTCCTTAGGGGAGAGGGTTACAGAGAGGGGGTTGTGAAGGACCTCAAGGACATTTGTTGTTGAGTCCCCATCGATTCAAAAATAGACACAAAAAGCAACCTAAGTCCGACAAGCCACACTGATTTGATTTGTTGGTGCATAATGTTGAGGCTCTTGAGTATAGTTTCTTACTTCTATTGCAAATACTGTGTAGAAATTCTGTAGCTCTCTGCTCTTAGGCATTACTACACATATTGTTATGAGAGAGATGGATTAGACACAGTCTACTGACATGGGAACCCAAGAGAGACAGATTAGACACAGTCTAATGACAACAGAACCCAAGAGAGACTGATTAGAGACAGTCTAATGACATGGGAACCCAAGAGAGACAGATTAGAGACAGTCCAATGACAACGTAACCCAAGAGAGACAGATTAGAGACAGTCGAATGACAACGGAACCCAAGAAAGATGTATTAGACACAGTCTAATGACATGGGAACACAAGAGAGACAGATCAGACAATGTCTAATGACATGAGAACCCAAGAGACACAGATTAGACAAAGTCTAAAATATGGGAACCCAAGAAAGAAGGATTAGACACAGTCTCCTGACATGGGAACCCAAGAGAGACAGATTAGACACAGTCTAATGACATGAGAACCCAAGAGAGACAGATTAGACACAGTCTAATGACATGAGAACCCAAGAGACACAGATTATACACAATCTACTGACATGGAAAACAAAGAAAGACAGATAAGAGACAGTCTAATGACATGGGAACCCAAGAGAGACAGATTGGAGACAGTCTAATGACATGGGAACCCAAGAGAGACAGATTGGAGACAGTCTAATGACATGGGAACCCAAGAGAGACAGATTAGACACCGTCTAATGACATGGGAACCCAAGAGAGACAGATTAGAGACAGTCTAATGACATGGGAACCCAAGAGAGACAGATTGGAGACAGTCCAATGACAACGGAACCCAAGAGAGACAGATTAAACAATGTCTAATGACATGAGAACCCAAGAGACACAGATTAGACAAAGTCTAAAATATGGGAACCCAAGAGAGACAAATTAGACACAGTCTACTGACATGGAAACCCAAATGAGACAGATTAGAGACAGTCTACTGACATGGGAACCCAAATGAGACAGATTAGAGACAGTCTACTGACATGGGAACCCAAGAAAGAAGGATTAGACACAATCTACTGACATGGAAAAAAAAGAACGACGGATAAGAGACAGTCTAATGACATGGGAACCCAAGAGAGACAGATTAGAGACAGTCTAATGACATGGGAACCCAAGAGAGACAGATTAGAGACAGTCTAATGACATGGGAACCCAAGAGAGACACATTAGAGACAGTCTAATGACATGGGAACCCAAGAGAGACAGATTGGAGACAGTCCAATGACAACGGAACCCAAGAGAGACAGATTAGAGACAGTCTAATGACATGGGAACCCAAGAGAGACAGATTAGAGACAGTCTAATGACATGGGAACCCAAGAGAGACAGATTAGACAATGTCTAATGACATGGGAACCCAAGAGAGACACATTAGACAATGTCCAATGACAACGGAACCCAAGAGAGACAGATTAGAGACAGTCTAATGACATGGGAACCCAAGAGAGACAGATTAGAGACAGTCTAATGACATGGGAACCCAAGAGAGACAGATTAGACAATGTCTAATGACATGGGAACCCAAGAGAGACACATTAGACAATGTCTAATGACATGGGAACCCAAGAGAGACAGATTAGACACCGTCTAATGACATGGGAACCCAGGAGAGACAGATTAGAGACAGTCTACTGACATGGGAACCCAAGAGAGACAGATTGGAGACAGTCTACTGACATGGGAACCCAAACAAGACAGATTAGAGACAGTATACTGGCATGGGAACCCAAGAGAGACACCTCTGAATCTATTGAATAAGAATGCACTCATCAGACTCACAACAGAAGTGACTGCAGCGGTTCTACAAAAAATGCTTTGATTTACTAAAGATACATTTTGACAGAATGGCACATTTTAGGTTCTACTCTGTTGGTTGAAGATCTTTCAACTCTCTTTCAACTGCTCACATGTGTATAAGGGCATTGCAACAGCTTTTTAAAACACAGATCAGACTCAGAGGTGATTGACTGCGGTAGAAGTTCCACAACAAAATACATTACCTTTCACAATCACAAATATTACAGGAATACCAGACCATACATCAGCATCTGAAAATTGCTTGTTTTACAAAGTACTGAACTAATATATCACCCTTTGCACAGAAAAAGAGATAGAATAGGGGAAAGAACATCCACCCACACACGTGCGTGCAGGCGCACACACACACACAAACCCCCTCCATTGCCCACACAGTGTACATCCTACAGTAATTAGCAACTGTGCTCTTCAGCACTGACACCTATGAGAGGTAACTTGTTTTAAAACGCATCTAAAATGAGTTGCTCAAATAGATTTTCCTTTCCAATTTGCCTGAGGAAAAAAACATTGTTTTAATTTGAAATGCTGATAAAGCCACAAACGAGACACAAACCTAGGCCAAAGAGAACTGGAGCTTTGAACTAGTTTGAGCAACTTCCTTTCATAACTAACTTTATAAATTAGTTATTGACTAAGGTGGCCCAGCACGATTCCAACACCATCATTACATTTTCTGACGACACAACAGTGGTAGGCCTGATCACCGGCAACAATGAGACAGCCTATAGGGAGGAGGTCAGAGACCTGGCAGTGTGGTGCCAGGACAACAACATCTCCCTCAACGTGAGCAAGACAAAGGAGATGATCATGAACTACAGAAGAAGGGGGGCCGAACATGCCCCCATTCACATCGACGGGGCTGTAGTGGAGCGGGTCGATAGTTTCAAGTTCCTTGGTGTCCACATCACCTACAAACTATCATGGTCCAAACACACCAAAGCAGTCGTGAAGAGGGCATGACAACAACGTTTCCCCCTAAGGAGACTGAAAGGATTTGGCATGGGTCCTCAGATCCTCAAAAAGGTCTACAGCTGCACCATCGAGAGCATCCTGACCGGTTGCATCACTGCCCGGTATGGCAACTGCTCGGCATCGACCGTAAGGTGCTACAGAGGGTAGTGCGTACAGCCCAGTAATTCACTGGGGCCAAGCTTCCTGCCATCCAGGACCTACAGTACCAGTCAAAAGTTTGGACACTCCTACTCATTCCAGGGTTTTTCATTATTTTTACTATTTCTACATTGTAGAATAATAGTGAAGACATCAAAACTATGAAATAACACACATGGAATCATGTGGTAACCAAAAAAGTGTTAAACATATCAAATGATATTTTATATTTGAGATTCTTCAAAGTAGCCACCCTTAGCCTTGATGACAGCTTTGCACACTCTTGACATTCTCTCAACCAGCTTCGTGAGGTAGTCACCTGGAATAAATTTGTGGAATTTCTTTCTTTCTTAATGTGTTTGAGCCAATCAGGTAGGGTGGTGTACCTCTCCTCTCTCATCCCTTCATCTCCCATCTCCACTCCACCTCTTCTCTCTCATCCCTTCATCTTCCATCTCCACTCCACCTCTCCTCTCTCATCCCTTCATCTCCCATCTCCACCTCACCTCTCCTCTCTCCTCCCTTCATCTCCCGTCTCCACTCTACCTCTCCTCTCTCCTCCCTTCATCTCCCATCTCCACTCCACCTCTCCTCCCTTTCTTTCCCATCTCCACTCCACCACTCCTCTCTCATCTCCTCATCTCCCATCTCAACCTCTCCTCCCTTCTTCTCCCATCTCCACCTCCCCTCTCTTATCCCTTCATCTCCCATCTCCAATCCACCTTTCCTCTCTGGTCTCCATCACCCTGCTAAGATAAGATGTTTTGACGTGGGCGTCACTAGCATGTATTTTGGCTTTCCATAGCCCTCATCACTTTTGCCAGCACCCTGCAACTGCATGACTTTCCCCATCCCTCTCCCTCACCCCAAACTGCATCCTTATCTACGCCCCAGGGAGTTTGTCTGTGTCTTCCTCATTTCCCTCCTCCCAACAGTCTCAGAGTTCAACTACTACAGTCTTGATTGCTGTGTTGATGGTCAGTTCACTTTAATATGAATGTGGATTGGCTCACAAATCACCATATAGTTTGATTCAGAAACATACTAACACACCCCTCGGCACGGCTAAATATAGTCTTGGTGTTCTACTTTATTTTGTGAGTTACTGTAGTACTTACAGACCAGGGCATGAATTCACTTCACAGTACAATAAATCTCACACAGGGTTTTCATTGAAAGCACTCTATCCCTGTTACAGTAAATTCATTGATGGACGTGTGCACTTGCCTGCAATGTATTATTGAGATAAAATAAGTACGGAAAGGGTCATTCCGTTAAGGCTAAATATACTGTTATTTCAGATGTACAGTGCCTTGCGAAAGTATTCGGCCCCCTTGAACTTTGCGACCTTTTGCCACATTTCAGGCTTCAAACATAAAGATATAAAACTGTATTTTTTTGTGAAGAATCAACAACAAGTGGGACACAATCATGAAGTGGAACGACATTTATTGGATATTTCAAATCAAAAACTGAAAAATTGGGCGTGCAAAATTATTCAGCCCCTTTACTTTCAGTGCAGCAAACTCTCTCCAGAAGTTCAGTGAGGATCTCTGAATGATCCAATGTTGACCTAAATGACTAATGATGATAAATACAATCCACCTGTGTGTAATCAAGTCTCCGTATAAATGCACCTGCACTGTGATAGTCTCAGAGGTCCGTTAAAAGCGCAGAGAGCATCATGAAGAACAAGGAACACACCAGGCAGGTCCGAGATACTGTTGTGAAGAAGTTTAAAGCCGGATTTGGATACAAAAAGATTTCCCAAGCTTTAAACATCCCAAGGAGCACTGTGCAAGCGATAATATTGAAATGGAAGGAGTATCAGACCACTGCAAATCTACCAAGACCTGGCCGTCCCTCTAAACTTTCAGCTCATACAAGGAGAAGACTGATCAGAGATGCAGCCAAGAGGCCCATGATCACTCTGGATGAACTGCAGAGATCTACAGCTGAGGTGGGAGACTCTGTCCATAGGACAACAATCAGTCGTATATTGCACAAATCTGGCCTTTATGGAAGAGTGGCAAGAAGAAAGCCATTTCTTAAAGATATCCATAAAAAGTGTCGTTTAAAGTTTGCCACAAGCCACCTGGGAGACACACCAAACATGTGGAAGAAGGTGCTCTGGTCAGATGAAACCAAAATTGAACTTTTTGGCAACAATGCAAAACGTTATGTTTGGCGTAAAAGCAACACAGCTCATCACCCTGAACACAACATCCCCACTGTCAAACATGGTGGTGGCAGCATCATGGTTTGGGCCTGCTTTTCTTCAGCAGGGACAGGGAAGATGGTTAAAATTGATGGGAAGATGGATGGAGCCAAATACAGGACCATTCTGGAAG